>NW_027362770.1:128797969-128995469 GCF_046119375.1 Phyllobates terribilis | reverse complement strand
TAGCGTCGGCGTCCCTGCCTCCTGCTAGGTAGGGACGCTGTTCCCCTCACCTCTCTGCTCCGTGCCCGGCGGCTTCCTCCCGCTCTGGTTGCAGCGCCCGCTCTCCCCCGGTCACTGTGCTTAGGGCGCGCGCGCGCTCCCCCTCTCTTAAAGGGGCCGCGCGCGTCTCCCTAAGGAGTCCCCGGCCAATGGCCGGAGGATCCCTCCATATATAAGGCACCTCCTCCAAAATGGAGGTGCCCGAGCAATGTTGTTGCACTGTTCACTACTCTGCTTCAGCCCTCAGGTCCCGTTTCCAGTTACCTGCCAGTCTCCTGCCAGTTTGCTGCCTGATTCCTGCCTGTCATCCGCTTTCCTGCTTGCTAGCCTGAGGTCCGACGGTCTGCCTTCCGACACCTGTCAGTCTGTCTATGGACCAGCTTGCCCGCTCACCTGCTACCTGCCTGATAGCCTACCTGGAGGCTCCGCCGTCACGTGCTGTGACCACCTGCCAGTCCAGAGACTCTTGCCCGCTCACCTGGGAGCGCTCACCTGCTACCTGCCTGATAGCCTACCTGGAGGCTCCGCCGTCACGTGCTGTGACCACCTGCCAGTCCAGAGACTTTTGCCCGCTCACCTGGGAGCGCTCATCTGCTACCTGCCTGTTAGCCTACCTAGAGGCTCCACCGTCACGTGCTGTGACCACCTGCCAGTCCAGAGACTCTTGCCCGCTCACCTGGGAGCGCTCATCTGCTACCTGCCTGTTAGCCTACCTAGAGGCTCCGCCGTCACGTACTGCGACCACCTGCCAGTCCAGAGACTCTTGCCCGCTCACCTGGGAGCGCTCATCTGCTACCTGCCTGTTAGCCTACCTGGAGGCTCCGCCGTCACATGCTGTGACCACCTGCTTATCCTGAGACTCTCGCCTGCTCACCCTGGAGCACTCATCTGCCATCTGCCTGCTAGCCTACCTGGAGGCTCAGCCGTCACAGGTCGTACCTGCCCGTTTACCCAGAGACTGCCCCGGTCACTTGCCGTGACCCCCTGCCCGTTTACCCAGAGACTGCCCCGGTCACTTGCCGTGACCTCCTGCCCATTTACCCAGAGACTGCCCCGGTCACTTGCCGTGACCTCCTGCCCGTTTACCCAGAGACTGTCCCGGTCACTTGCTGTGACCTCCTGCCCGTTTACCCAGAGACTGTCCCGGTCATCTGCTGTGACCGCCTGCCTGTCTTCCCTGGTCGCCACCCGCTTCCTTACAAGGACTGCCCCCTTGTATAAGTTGCTCAGAGGTTCCGCCTCCCAGACCCGTTACATAGGCCTGGACAGAAATGATGATTCTCTTCTTAACTTAACATTTTGTTGAACAACCTTTTGAGGCAATCACTGCAATCAAACGATTCCTGTAACTGTCAATGAGACTTCTGCACCTCTCGGCAGGTATTTTGGCCCACTCCTCATGAGCAAACTGCTCCAGTTGTCTCGTGTTTGAAGGTTGCCTTTTCCAGATGGCATGTTTCAGCTCTTTCCATAGATGCTCAATAGGATTTAGGTCAGGGCTCATAGAAGGCCACTTCAGAATAGTCCAATGTTTTCCTCTTAGCCATTCTTGGGTGTTTTTAGCTCTGTGTTTTGAGTCATTATCCTTTTGAAAGACCCATGACCTGCGACTGAGACCAAGCTTTCTGACACTGGGCAGCACATTTCGCTCTAGAATCCCTTGATAGCCTTGAGATTTCATTGTACCCTGCACAGATTTAAGACACCCTGTGCCAGATGCAGCAAAGCAGCCCTAGAACATAACAGAGCCTCCTCCATGTTTCACAGTAGGGACAGTGTTCTTTTCTTGATATGCTTCATTTTTCCGTCTGTGAACAAAAAGCTGATGTGCCTTGTCAAAAACTTCCATTTTTGTCTCATCTGTCCATAGGACTTTCTCCCAGAATCTTTGTGGCTTGTCAACATGTAGTTTGGCAAATTACTGTCTGTTTTTTTTATGATATTTTTTCAACAATGGTGTTCTCCTTGGTCGTCTCCCATGAAGTCAACTTTGGATCAAACAACGACGGATGGTGCGATCTGACACTGATGTTCCTTGATCTTGAAGTTCACCTTTAATCTCTTTAGAAGTTTTCCTGGGCTCTTTTGTTACCATTCGTATTATCCATCTCTTTGATTTGTCATCAATTTTCCTGCGCGGCCACGTCCAGGGAGGTTGGCTACAGTCCCATGGATCTTAAATTTCTGAATAATATGTGCAACTGTAGTCACAGGAACATCAAGCTGCTTGGAGATGGTCTTATAACCTTTACCTTTAACATGCTTGTCTATAATTTTCTTTCTAATCTCCTGAGACAACTCTTTCCTTTGCTTCCTCTGATCCATGTTGAGTGTGGTACACACCATATCACCAAACAGGGGTACCATCATTTCTTTCCAGGCCTATTTCATGAGTTTAATTGTTTTTAAATTCTGTGGAAGCAGGGTTGAAAAGCAATTTCTGACTTTCATTTGTTCATTTTCATACATTTTTAATTTATTATTACTTTTGTCAGATTCAAGTTATTTCTGTGACCATTGTGGGTTTTTCTTTCATTAAACGAGGGGTATCAACAATTTTGACCACATTTATATATATATATATAAAAAAAATCAATCTATAAAAATTCCTTCTAAAGTACCGTGACAAGTTGAGATATGTAGATCAACTCGTCACGGTACTTTAGAGGGAATCTGTCACCAGGTTTTTGCTATACAATCTGAAACCATAGCTGAAACACTGATTCAAACAATGTGTCACTTACTAGGGTGTGTGTTCCTCTTTGAATTAGATCAGTGTTTTATTAGCAGGAGATTATGACTACAGGACTAGATGACTGGTGTCTACTGGTCCAACCAAGCGTACACCACTAATTAGCGGCTGTAAGTATACAGTGTACACAGAAAGTAGCCAATCAGTGGTGTGGGCGGGGTTATACACAGCTCAGCATTCCAAGCACTGCTAGATCAGCAGGAATGAAAACTGTGATTCTATTCTAACTAAAGCACCCCATAAACTAAGTGATACATCTCTTTAATCAGGCACTCAGCCCCTACCATCATGCTGCTGTTGGATTACATAGCAAAAAAACGTTGACAGATTCTCTTTATATAAAAGTGCAACATGTTGCTCATTGGTAGATTTGCCTCCTGTCACACAGTTTAAACTCCAGCAGAGACAAGTTGAGACATTTAGATATAGTTGATCTAAGTTGACATGTGGAAGTTCACACAGTATAATTGATGTTTCGATTTTTATGGGAAGAAATCTAGCAAATAAGGCTTCACAAATTAAGAAGTACACGCAAAACATTTCAATTGTGTGTACTTGTTGATCCCCAAGATAATCCCGAAAGGGAGGAGACAAAACCTACCAAAGCTTTCCTTTTTTCAACAGAAATTGACTGATAATATTTGTAGGGGGGCTTTTCTATAAAGTGCAGCTGTCACTTCAATAAAAAATTAATATATTTGAATTTTTGATTTCTAGGCACCAATACCAGTCTCTGGACCATTCAGAAGAATGCTTTAATTTTTTTGCCCACATATCATCTGAAGCAATACTATTATTCTTCACTTACCAACTTTTTGGGGAGGTTTCGGTCACTTTCTAAAGCTTTCCACAGTTTTTTCAAACATGCCATCAAGTCATTAAAGCCAGACTGTGCATTCAGTTCATACAGTAAAGATGAATAACCCAAAACGGCATCATGGAAGCAGGCAACACGATCTACGTCCATATCGTTTTCACCGGCAGAGATGGAGGCCAGATCAACAAACACTTTTAATTCATTGACATCTAAAAAACAAAATCAAAATGAAAGGTTTCCAAAAGTCAATCTGATTATTCTCCTCGGTAGAATTAATTATTATATCTTTAACCAAACAATTATAAGACGTACCTTCCAATGCTTCCTTAACCCATTGCAAAAAGTCTTTTCTTAATACAATTTCCATCAGGCATTCGATGTGTTCATCTTTTATTTCCGATAGGAGCTGTCTCGTTTTCATCACTTCGTCATTTATGCAAGAAAGAGGCTTTTGCTTGAAGTTTTCAAAGTCTTCAGCCTAAAGTAACCAAAAACAACAAAAAAAAATGCTAAATCAAGAGTAGACCAGGTTTAGAAACTGTGGAATTGCTGCAGATGTGTGGTTTAAGCTTCCCACCAACATACAGAGAAAAAATAAAGAAATAGATTATATTATATAAAGTTATAAAATAAAACTCTAAATATAAACTGCTCTGTATAAAACACATTGAACAATGGTGGGGGGGGGGGACTTTATAAGTGGATAAGTGGACAATATCAAAAGTCACATGCTTATCCTTTTAGGATACCAGTTCGGCTTTGGTCACATTTTGTCTGCGTTTTTAATCTAAACCACACAAATACTATCGGTGCCTGAAAGACTCGATTAATTTTGGTTGCATTTTATTATTAGGTCTATTATTTTGACAGGACACGCAAGTCTTTGTGTTTCTTGATATAATTTGTGACAGAGCCTAAAGTCACCAAAACTATATAGAAACTCAAGAAGTATTCTAAAGTAACCAATCACATTTTACATTTTAAATCATCCAAAATAATCACCGCTGGCATCATCTCAGACAACTTGATTGAAAAGTGACTCTCCTCTTTCTTCAGGAGTGCACTACTCCTCTGCATGTCGGCTTCCTGCTGGCTGGGGAGCGGTGTGCTCCTGAAGACTGACAGCTCAGGTAAGCAGCATGGCTGAGTCTCTGGTCTGAAATGTGCACGCTCTTTACTGTAGAGGAGGCTTTACCTCTGCCACATTGAAGGGACACGGGCATAGACGCAAGCCAGATCCAGGCACCATTAGAGCACCATGTGCAGGCTTGCAAGTGAGCGCGCCTTTGTCAAGGAATTCTTGAGTATGGAGGGAACTTTAATAAGAGACTAGTTGCAAATGTACTTGTTTTTACAAATCACTTTGTAATTTTAGGATTATGAAAATACTGCCCCAAAAAGGCATCAAGCACACCAGTGTTTTTTATCACTGTTGTGAAAACAGTGAAGACTAAAAAGCTGAAGACTAATAATGCTCCCTTACACATTAGACTAATGTTTTCCGAAACCCACTGCTACCACTGGGATCAGTCACCAGTCTCTTTGTTTTCACAAATAAATAAAAAAAAAAAATACATTACCATATATAACCCAACAAGTCCTCAGCACTGCTGCCTGTGTCTTCTGCTGGTCTCCTTCCTTTCTGGGATGACACATGGTCGGAGCAGGCAATCAGTGGCTGCAGTTGCTGGAAATACATGCAGCAGTACGAAGGACCCAGGCAAAAGTCAGAGAAGGGGAGTATCTGTATTATTTATATATATATATATATATATATATATATATATATACACACACACACATATTCAGACAATCGAGGGCCCATTTTTTTAAATAATAAAGCAGTGGATAACACCTTTATTAACAAACAGCTGGTTATCTCCAAGATGTAGAAAGATAAGACAGCATGGTTAAAGATACCAGAGTTTGCAGAACAGTGCAGTGAGCTTTTGGTCACACCAAGGGTGCAAAAATTGCTCCTTCGTTTGCATAGAAAAATAAAACTCTTTTCATTAAAAAAAACAAAAAACTAAGTAAGTGAATACTATAGTAAAGGGATGATTTTTTAAATTCCCCTAAATGACTGTATAAGAAGTTGAATTTGAGGTTTGGGGGTGATAGACTTTCTTGAAATGTGGTTTACAAAACCCTATTAAAAATATACTATAGTACTATTAAAGTAAATCAATAGATTTCATAGAATGTGGAAAACGGTGGTAAATTTTTGTTTGCCTTTTTTTTCTTCTTTGAATGGTTTGAGGAGATCGGAGAAAAATAGCAATGCTGTATATGTTTGACCTAGTGAACATAGACAAGCAAATACACAAAACACAATTATACTGCGAGAAAAGCATGTTTTTAAAAGTACTTACGAATTCCAGCAGTGTATTCAAAGTCAGAAAATTTCCAGAAAGATTTAATAAAGATTTCACATCATGTATGGCCTTTGCTGAGCGGAAAGCTAAGTCAAGCTGGTGATACTGCTCAATCTGCTCCACACGTTGAGGGATCCATCCACCAGTGTCTCGATCCAGATGACACAAGCCTTTAAATTCATTGTACAACTGCCTGTATTTATTTTTGAAATCTTTCAAGAATTTGTCAACGACTTCAAACGTGACTTCTCCTGTCTTTAAATCATTATAAATTATTTTACAACGTTCAAGGCAGGGAGTAAAGATGCGATCCCTTAATTCTACTAATGTTAACCAAGCATCATCTTCAAGATCACTATCGTCACGGTCGTATGCTTCAATGCCGTCGTCATATACATGTGCTTCTTGTTCCCAGCAAGTCCCGAAGACATGACTGTTGATGAAACTGTGCACATAGTAAGCCATGTCCATTATGCCGGGTGCCAGTCCATAGTAGGACACAGAACCTCCTTGGACGCCATTACCAAGAGTCTGTACAGACAATAACTCATTCAGTTTTTGTGGTCCCAGATTTTGAGAATACTTCTTCTGAACTTCAGAAACATCGACTGCAATTAAAGAAAAGAGTGGCCTGATTGTAATTTGATAATATTCATCTCGCTGTAAATGGATATACTTCAGGAAAGGAAATAAATGACTGAAAAACAAGCAATGTATTAATATAAATAAATGACATGCAACATATGGCAATACAGCACTCTTCCGCGATTTAGGCCACTCTATGCTGGCAGCGCCTCAATGATCTAGCTCCTGTATTCTCAGTAGCTAAGGCCTTAAATCTAGCCTCCATCCCCACTATCAAGTGAGGGGCTCCTTCTCAGATTCTCTAGGGGACAAGTTTTTTACATTCAGCTTATCAGCTCTTAGAGGAGTCCCTTTAGTTTCCTCATCGTGATCTTACATCCTGTCCACAATTTCCAGGGCCAGCTACTGGTGGCTTGCTTCTGCCAGGACTTTATATTGGGACACAGCACCAGGTTCCTTGATGGGAAGCTCTACGTCCTGTATCGCCCCTTTTTTTTTCCCTTAGAATCATTACAGGCAATAACTCCTCACCATTACGCACTGGATCCATCACTTGCTTTCTCATCATTTCAGGCATCCTTTCCCTCCTAACACAAGAGGGATCATCCAAGATAAAGAAGTCATGGAGTAGTTGCAACTCATTTATGTCAAAGGAGACTCTTGGAATCTATGGTTCATAACTGACTTAGTGATCGTACTAAAAAGTGGTAATAAATAGTTGCACTTCCAATTGGATGTGTGTTTCAAGTGGGGTACCAAAAGGCTCTGTCCTGTCCCTTGTGTGATTCAACATTTTTATAAATGATCTAGATAAGGAAACTGAAGGTAAACTAATCAAATATGCAGACAATACAAAGCTAGGAGGAACAGCTAAAGCCCCCGTCACACTAAGCGAGATCGCTGCTGAGTCACAAGTTTTGTAACGCAACAGCGACCTCAGCAGCGATCTCGCTACGTTTGACACGTAGCAGCGACCAGGCCCCTGCTGTGAGATCGCTGGTCGTGTCGAAATGGCCTGGAGCATTTTTTGATCGTTGAGGTCCCGCTGGGTAGCATGCATCGGTGTGTTTGACACCTTACCAACGACCTCGTTGGCGACTCAGACACAGAAACACATAGGCGTGCATTTGCGTTGCATCATTATACAGGTCGCCGTATCGTTGGGAAGATCTGACTGTTTAACATCTCACCAGCGACCACATAGCGACGCAGCAATGATCCCTGCCAGGTCGTATCGTTGTCGGGATCGCTGTAGCATCGCTAAGTATGACGGTACCTTAACACTAGAGGAGACAGATAAAGGATTCAGAAGGATCTAGATAAGCTTGAACAATGGGCAGTGACTAATAGAATGGCATTTAACAGGGAGAAATGTAAGATTCTACATCTGGGCAAGAAAACTTAAAATTACATACACAGAATGGGAGGAACAGAACTAAGCAACAGCATGTGTGAAAAAGACATGGGTATACTAATAGATCACAGACTGCACATGAGTCAACAGTGTGATGCAGCAGCAAAAAAGGCAAACACAGTTCTGAGGTGTATTAGGAGAAGCATAGAGTATAGATCAAGTGAAGTAATTATTCCTCTCTACTCCTCCATGGCCAGGACCCATCTGGAATACTGCGTCCAGTTCTGGGCACCACATTTTAAAAAAGACATCGAAAAACTGGAGCAAGTTCAGAGAAGCGCTACCAGGATGGTGAGCGGACTGCAAACTATGTCCTACGAGGAATGGTTAAAGGATCTGGGAATGTTTAGCTTGCAAAAAAGAAGGCTAAGAGGAGACTTAATAGCGGTCTACAAATATCTGAAGGGATATCACAGTGTAGAAGGATCATGCTTATTCTCATTTGCACATGGAAACACGAGAAGCAATGGAATGAAACTGAAAAGGGAGAAGATACAGATTAGATATTAGAAAAAACTTTTTGACAGTGAGGGTGATCAATGAGTGGAACAGGCGGCCACGAGAGGTGGTGAGTTCCCCTTCACTGGACACTTTCAAACAGAGGCTGGACAGATATCTGTCTGAGATGGTTTAGTGACTCCTGCACTGAGCAGGGGGTTGGACACAATGACCCTGGAAGTCACTTCCAACTCTAACATTAGATGATTCTATGGATAAGGCCTTACACGATTTGCTATCCCAAAAAGCTACTCAGGCAGGCATCCCCTTCTATTAGAGGAAAAAGGCAACATGTTTTCAGCAGTAAACCACATTAGAAGGCTAAAAGCTTATCTCTTATATAATAATTACTTGGTCTGCTACTTTGGGATCTGTCCTATTTCATGAGGGATATCCTCTGTTTCAGATGCAGAACCTAATAGCCAGCAGCCTGTAGCTTTCACTAATCATGACAAATTACAGGGGTTATTGTTAAGGTATGGAAACACATTGAGAGGCGTTTAATCACTGCTAAAAATATAGATATGCAATTCCTCTTACTGGAGGAATCTGCAGAAGAGCAACAATAAAATGTGTCGGATCCGATTTTATAACTTCTCCATGCCCCCATATACTTATGTAAGACCTATATTGAGTTGGTCTACTTTGTAGATTGAAATATGACAACAAAGTTGCTCAATCTACTTAGCTAAAATACTGGACATCAATTTGGCCTACAAAAAAGTTCTCACTGGGCTATCTTTTTTCAAAGGTAGATTATCTACTATATAATTGTCTTATCCCGTCTGTCTGTCTGTCTTGGAAATCCCGCGCCGCTCATTGGTCCGGCAGCGGCCAATCAGCGCCGCGGGATTTCTGAAAAAAGATGGCGGCCGTTAGCGGCTCATCTGCGGGACGGAGCTCAGCGGCGATGCAGCCGGGAGATGACCGGCGCGAGGCGCTCTTCTACCGGCCGGTACCAGCAGAAGGACCTCGACCGCCGGACCCATCTGCGGGACGGAGATGCAGCCGGGAGATGAGCGGCGAGAGACCAATGAGCGGCAGCCGCGACCAATCAGCGAGATTGGCGCCAAATTTAAACAATGCTCTGCTAATTGGTCGCGGTCGCCGGCCGCAACCAATCAGCAGTATTGGCGTCAAATTTAAACCTCGCTCTGCTGATTAGTCGCAACCATCGTCCGTGACCAATCAGCGATATTGGCGCCAAATATAAACACCGCTCTGCTCATTGGTCGCGGTTACCTGTCACAAATAACCAGCATTATTGGCGACAAATTTAAACACCGCTCTGCTGATTGGTCGCGGCCGTGACCAATCACCATTATTGGCGCCAAATTTAAATACCGCTCTGCTGATTGGTCACGACCGCCGGCCGCAAACAATCAGCATTATTGACGCCAAATTTAAACACCGCTTTGCTGATTGGTCGCGGTTGCCGGCCTCGACCAATCAGCGATTTTGGCGCCAAATGTAAACACCGCTCTGCTGCTTGCGCCCGGTCGACCACATACATATTCTAGAATACCCGATGCGTTAGAATCGGGCCACCATCTAGTATGAAATAATGAAATAGCTTTTAAAGCTGCTGGTGACAAAAGCTCTCTCCTCAGACTCCTTCCAGAGGCCAGAAACCATTGAAATGCTCTCAGTGGTTTTTCTCCTTATGTAACATCTCCATTCAAAAGAACAAAAGCACTGTAACTGAGCGGAACGATCTATTTTATATATATAACCATCATGAACTTCAATGAATATTTACACTTGATGAAGGATCTGGGATGCCTCTAAATCGTCTACAGATTTTGTGTCTCTTTTCTTCGAAAATTGCGGCTACTACTGTACCTGTGCTGAGTTTTACTTACTTTCCATTGACTTGTAGCACATTGGTATAGCCAGATTTCAAGGTTCTACACCATACATGTCAAACTCTGGCCCATGAGCCAAAACCTGGCCTGCAGGGTGATTATATTTGGAGACACCGGCACCGCCCCCTTCCTATGTTGGACCATTATTCTGTATGGAGGACTTTGTGGGACCGACTATACTATATGGAGGACTATGTGGGGCCATTAAACTGTACAGAGGACTATATGGGGTCCATTATTCTTTATGGAGGACTATGTGGGGCCCATTATTCTGTATGGAGGACTATGTGGGGCCCATTATTCTGTATGGAGGACTATGTGGGGCCCATTATTCTGTATGGAGGACTATGTGGGGCCCATTATTCTGTATGGAGGACTATGTGGGGCCCATTATTCTGTATGAAGGACTATGTGGGGCCCATTATTTTACATGGAGGTCTATGTGGGATCCATTATTCTGTATGGAGGAATATGTGAGGCTCATTATTCTGTATGGAGGGCTATGTGGGGCCATGATACTGTATGGAGGACTATGTGGGGCCCATTATTCTGTATGGAGGACTATGTGGGGCCCATTATTCTGTATGGAGGACTGTGGGCCCATTATACTGTATGGAGGACTATGTGGGGCCATTATACTGTACGGAGGACTATGTGGGGCTCATTACACTGTATGGAGGACTATGTGGGGCCCATTATACTGTACATAGGTCTATGAGGGGCCCATTATTCTGTATGGAGAACTATGTGGGGCCATTATTCTGTATGGAGAACTATGAGGGGCCCATTATTCTGTATGGAGGACTATGTGGGGCCCATTATACTGTACATAGGTCTATGAGGGGCCCATTATTCTGTATGGAGAACTATGTAGGGCCCATTATACTGTATGGAGAACTATGAGGGGCCCATTATTCTGTATGGAAGACTATGAGGGGCCCATTATACTGTATGTAGGACTATGTGGGGCCCATTATTCTGTATGGAGGACTATGTGGGGCCCATTAAACTGTACAGAGTACTATGTGGGGCCCATTATTCGGTATGCAGGAGTATGTGGAGCACATTGTTCTGTATGGAGGACTATGTGGGGTCCATTATTCTGTATGGAGGACTATGTGGGGCCCATTATTCTGTATGGAGGACTATGTGTGGCCCATTATTCTGTATGGAGGACTATGTGTGGCCCATTATTCTGTATGGAGGACTATGTATGGCCCATTATACTGTATGGAGGACTATGTGGGGCCGATTATACTGTGTGGAGGGATGTGTGGGGCTGATTATACTGTGTGGAGGGATGTGTGGGGATCACAGTTGGGGCATCATACTGTGTTGGGGGGTCACCATACTTTGCCAAGGGAGTTGGGGTGGGGAAGGGTGAGTGCACTAGGGTCATCATACATGGGTGTGGAGGGTACTGTAGAGGAATTCACTGTGGGAGTATCATACTGTGCTTGGGGGGCACTTTTATTGACACCATACTTTATGGGAGCAATGAAAAAGCAATCTAGGGGATTCAGTTGGAGGGCTGCAAATTAGTGAGATATGCTCTTCTATGACCCCACTGAATATTAAGGTTTTTTTTTGGGGGGTGAGGCAATTAGAATTTCTTCTATGGGGCCCCATGATTTCTATGTACGCCCCTGTCCGCGAGGAAATAACCAATGCTCCAGTCATGTGATCTGACTCTTAAGTTCTATTAATTAAAATGTGCTTTGTTTGTGGAACAACCCCTTTAAGTTTTCTTTCCATATGAAAAGGTTCCTCGCTATATTTGATGATGAGGAAAAATTTCCTCAATTGTAAAATCAAGGTTGGCAGGTGACTTTGTCCAAGATTTTAATTTTGGCCCTTTATGTATTTGAGTTTGACATCCCTGTTCTACACAGACATTGTTTCTGCTCAGCTACAGCGCCTTTTAGCAGATTATTTTTATTTTTTCTTTGGATATATGTTTTGGTCCACGGAAGATCTGCTGGCACCAGTTGGCTCTTACGATTACAGTTGTGCTCTCGGCGCAATGACATCAGTAACCTGTACATTTTTTCCACATTTTTGATTAGTAGGCATTTTTATTTTTGTTTCTTCAGCGCCCCTCAAGGTACAGAGCAGACCAACCATTCTTCTCACAGAAAACCATCCTACCTAATAAGCTTGTCCAAGGTTAACGGCGAATTTCACCACTGCCTGTATGATACTAGTCCCGCTAACAGGTTGATGCCTTTCTAAGTCCCTGTCCGACACTCATGGTGTAATGGACCGTGTCCCTGTATCTACTCCATGCTCTTGAGACTGTGCTGGGAAATACAGCAAACCTTCTTATGTCGGCTAGCATGGATGTACCACCCTGGAGGAGCTGGAATACCTCTGTTATCTGAATAGGTTGCAGTTACCACCTCATGCTTCCAGCAGTGACAAGGTCGCCAGAAAAATGAAAAAGTAGAGAAGAATCCATCAGAAAGGATAAAGAATAGGAGTTCTTGTCTGTTTCCACCATCTTCAACCATTGCCTTCTTTTGGGGGTTGTCTTGCTTTTCACTTAACAGTGCACTTTTCACAATCACAATTACATAGAAAGCTATGATAATGAACCTCCATTTTTCTTTTCTATACAACCTCATTTTTGGTAAATCCAGGTCTATTAATGAAACAAATGTATTCAGTAATCAGTACCTGCTATGATCTGAGTAATTCTTTGGGTCATTTTGATGAGACTGCCGACCCACTCACGCTCCCTCTTTAAAGTGTTTAATTCTTTCTCCCTCCATCCTAGCACCAATCTCATGTCATCCAAAGAAATGTTCTCTCTTTTTTCTACTCCTAAAAAACAAAGATCAATTTATTAAATGAACTTGTCATTAGAATTCAATACATTATATTAGTTTCGGACAAAGAACTTACTAAGTTTAAAAATATCCAAAAACTGCTTTTTGTTCTTCAAAACATACTCCAAATGTTTAAAAATCACAGTGCCGTCAATGACACTTTTTCTGGCATCTAGAAACATAGATTCAGAGAAGGCCACCAGCTCCTGAATATCATCATTAGTATGCTCAATGATACTTGTGTCTGTGCCTAAAATACAAAAAATACAACATCATATTACAGATTAAGTGCTGGTTTTTTTTGCTTTCTTTCTCCTCTTCCCTCTTCTGCATAAGGGTTGGTCCTTGTTCTCACTGTACTGAATATTGTTACCACAAGTGAACAAAGCTACTAGTACTAATAAGAATTAATTATAATTAATTATATTACTTAGGTTCTATTAATTATATTAATAGAAGACAAAAAAGAGAACTGTAATGCTAAAACTCATATGGTGAAAAAAAAATCCCTAGCTAATAACATGCAAATATCTGAAAAGTCAATATTGACCCCTTGCCATATGACTTTGGTAAAAAATCGGACACTTAATTTGCCGTCACGGATTTCAGGGCATTTGCCCTTCATCAGTGCAAAGCAAGAGGTCTGATTTGGCTGGGTGAGAGGCCCAAGACATGGGGTGTTTCATATTTAATATTCTGAGAAGCATAACTTGGCCTTACACTGACTTGGCTTCTCTACATAAGTACAGGGTGGGCCATTTATATGGATACACCTAAATTAAATGGGAATGGTTGGTGATATCAACTTCCTGTTTGAGGCACATTAGTATATGGGAGGGGGAAAACTTTTTCAGATGGGTGGTGACCATGGCGGCCATTTTGAAGTCAGCCTTTTTGGATCCAACTTTATTATTTTCAATGGGAAGAGGGTCATGTGACACATCAAACTTATTGAGAATTTCATAAGAAAAACAATGGTGTGCTTGGTTTTAATGCAACTATTCTTTCATGAGTTTTTTTACAAGTTTATGACCACTTACAAAATGTGTTCAAAGTGCTGCCCATTGTGTTGGATTGTCAATGCGACCCTCTTCTCCCACTCTTGACACACTGATAGCAACACCGCAGAAGAAATGCTAGCACAGGCTTCCAGTATCCGTTGTTTCAGATGCTGCACATCTCGTATCGTCACAGCATAGACAATTGCCTTCAGATGACCCCAAAGATAAAAGTCTTAGGGGGTCAGATTGGGAGGCCTTGGTGGCCATTCAACTGGCCCATGACGACCAATCCACTTTCCAGGAAACTGTTCATGTAGGAATGCTCGGACCTGACACCCATAATGTGGTGGTGCACCATCTTGTTGGAAAAACTCAGGGAACGTGCCATCTTCAGTGCATAAAGAGGGCAACACATCATCATGTAGCTATTTCATATATCCAGTGGCATTGAGGTTTCCATTGATGAAGAATGGCCCCACTATCTTTGTACCCCATATACCACACCATACCATCAAGATACGACCCAGTACTTATGGAGAGAAGCCAAATCAGAGTAAGGCCAAGTTACGCTTCTCAGAATATTAAATATGAAACACCCCAAATCATAGGCCTCTCACCCAGCCAAATCAGACCTCCTAACTCCATACCCCAAAATCAAACTATATAGTGAATTGTATTTGGAAACTGATGAGTTGTTGATTTTTGCCCTGGATGGAAAATTGCGGTGTAAATTGTTGATGTAAATTTAAATGTTTAGATACAGATTTATCTCACAAATGTATGCTTAAATTTTCGAATTACAGCTACAGGTTTTCTCAGTAGAACGGGAACAAAGTTCTAGGCTTGAAAATTAGCTCTGCTCCTTCAAGAGAGAAAAAAAAGTCTCTGTAGCGCCATCTATTGGAGATACTTATCCAAAATGTCAGTGTAACCATTTAACCACTTCAAGACCAGGCCATTTACCCCCATTCCTGAGAAGGCACATTGTCAGGTTTTTTATACGCGCGGTTTAAAGAGCTGTAAGCATTTTTCGGTCTCGGATCTTCAAACACTTTCGCATCTTTTTTTCATGATACATGGGGCTTAAGGTTTATATGATATTAATACTTTTTTATTGTTTTGTCGATAACAGGTGATAAAGGAAAAATAAAGGAAATTTGTGACGGTTTTTCCACATTTTAATTTTTTTTATGACCACAAAGGACGACTAAAATACATTTTAGAATTTGTGCCCCTTTCTGTAACAATTATTTTAAAATATCAGACACAGGGTTGTTTGAAAGGGGTGGGGCTGGTAACAGCAATTTTTGATTGAAAGTGGCTTTCTATTTATTAATTTATCATTTATTTCATATAGTATGCCCCTATAAGACCAAACACTTTAGAGAGACATTTTAACATTGAAATAATTTTTTTAAGTCTGAGTTCCTGTGTAACTGGTGATGGTATATTAGTCCTAGTTACAGTGGAAATGCAGTCCCTTAACTGCATAGCAGAGTTGACTGTGTCTCCTAGGACCCAGTATCTCCTGTTTACACCTAGCGTGTAAATGATCGAGCTGGAACTAGAGGAGGTAGCGCTGTTAGCACTTCATATTACTGTATACACAGTACTTGTGCAGTGCTGTATATACAGTGATCTGACAGCTGGCTTCCCGCCCCTGCACAACTTTTTATTGTTTGCCAGCCCCCAACCAAAGAAAGCAGAGAAAAGTAAACAGGAATATATTAACGATACAATTTATTAGGAAATATAATATAAACATAATCTGGAGATATAAAAAAGAAAAAAAAAAACTTACCATAAAGTTTGAATATATATGCAGCATCATCCCACTCTAAAAGATGCTGTAAGATTCTGTCATTGTCCATGATGCACTTTCCATGGTCATCTTTTGGCCAGGAATTCAGTATAACGCTTGACACCAATTGCCCAAAATTTGTCAAGTCATATGTATCCAGTTGCTTGAGAATATTATTCTCAGACTAGGAATGAAAAGTGGGAAAACAACAGTGAAGGTAACCAAATTGCATGGTCTACCCGGGGTTAAACATCTAATTTTCACTCTCGGAAAAAATCAACGCTTGAGTTTGTGTCTGAATGAGTCCAAAACTGCAGTGTAATCTGTGGCGAAACATAGTAGTAAGTGTTTAATCTCCCTGCAGCGAAACCACTGGGGAAATTAAGGATTACCCATTCAAAGCAAGGGGTTGGCAATGTAAATCAAGACAAGTCCTCAAGAGTGAGAAACGCTCTTTACTCTGGACAAAAAAAAAAATAAGAGGATCCTGAAAAGGAATCTGTTCTATTAACTCAAGAACTTATTGCATATCGTAGATAAAATTCAATACTGCTGAAGGTAAAAGTGCAATGACAGGTAGAGCACTAGAGAAGAAGCCATGCACAGTAATTGCGGCTCCTATCCAAAGTGGTAGCACTTATTTTACAAAAGCAATATGTCTGTAAAATAACATTAAAATTACAATGGAAAACCGTTAAAATAAATATTAGAATGTTCTAGAAGTATAAAAAAAGGAAGTTGACTGGCAAAAATAATAATTACTGTAAATTGCTCAATTGTTGTGGTCTATATTTTGACACCAAGCCTAATAAATGCTTAGAAACATTGTTTCTATGCTCTCAGGCTGTAGAATTAGTGGATATTTTCAGCAAAAATCAACATCAAAATTTCAGTTAGTACAAGTGAATGGTAATGGGTGAAATCTGATGTGTAGATCTCTGTGTGTTCGGATGATGATTTTTCTTGTCAATAAATATGGCTGAATATACCTGACATGCAAAATGCACGGCTTCAATGGCACAGTCCTTAAAACATTTATTTATTGATGGGTGAAGCTCTTTCAATAGAGTTTGCTCCTTGCAATACATCAGAATCTGTTTAATAGGCTCCTCCTGTAACCAAAAAGCAACATGAAAACACAAAATATCAAAACTACAGCAAAAGTGCCTTATAATCCATATCATATATTCCGTATATAGAAAAATTACTGTATAATTAACATTGTTGAAAGAGAAAACCCGGCTCCCCTCATCTTGCTTAGAGAAATAATATAAGTACTGTGAAACTGCTTTGAGATGACGACAGAAAATTTCACAAAAATTGTCTTCTATTCTTGTTGTCCCCTCAATTTACCCCTTTACTCCCCGGGCCATTTTTCATTTTTGTTTTTTCCTCCCCTTCTTCCAAGAGCCATAACTTTTTTTTTTTTTTTTTCCGTCAATATGGCCGTGAGAGGGCTTGTTTTATTGCGGGACGAGTTGTACTTTTGAAAGACATCACTGATTTTACCATATAGTGTACTGGAAAAAGGGAAAAAAATATTCCATGTGCGGTGAAATTGCAAAAACAAGTGCAATTCCACAGTTGTTTGAGATTTTTATTTACCATGTTCACTATATGGTAAAACTGACCTGGCAATATGACTCTCTAGGTCAGTACGAGTACGCAGATACCAAACTTGTATACGTTGTTTTTTATTTAAGTGGTGAAAAAAAAATCTGAAATTTGCACGAAAAAATGTTGCCAATTTCTGAGACCCGTAATGTTTTCATTTTTCGTGATCTGGCGCTGGGTGAGGGCTTATTTTTTGTGCCTTGAGCTGACATTTTTATTTACACCTTTTGGGGTAGATACGATGTTTCTTATTTCATTTTATTGCAAAGTTGTGGCGGCCAAAAAATACGTAATTCTGGCGTTTTGATTCTTTTTCTCATTACGCCATTTACCGACCGGATTAATTGTTTTTATATTTTGGTAGATCAAATTTTTCTGAAAGCAGTGATACTAAATATGTGTATTTTTTTAATTGTTTTATTTTCAACAGAGCAAAAAGGTGAATGAGTGGAACTTGTATTTTTTTTTAGTTTTTTTCCTAATTATTAAAAACTTTATTTTTTTGCTTTACTTTTTACTTTAATTTAATAGTCCCTTTAGGAGACTTGAAGCTGCGATCGTCTGATCATCTGCACTATACATAGCAGGGCTTCAGCACTATGTATAGCAGAAATGATGATCTCCTATGAAGGCCGGCCACAAGCCGGCATTTCCAGGAGTATCATAATGACAGGCACAGGGATCATCAGCAGACTCCTGGCTGTCATGACAACCCATCGGCACCCCACGATCACGGGTCAGGCGCCAATGGACGGGATTAATTATGTGCTTTCGGCTGGCGTGTGTTAAATCCTGCTGTCAGTGATTGACAGCGAGATTTACCAGGTTAACAGCCGTGGGTGGAGCACTGCTCCACCTGCTGCTGTTAAAGACACATGATGACTGATTAAATCAGTCATGTGCTGTGAAAGAAGAGCGCTCACACGCTGAGATATTCAGAGGAGCAGCAGGAATAAAATAAAACCACTTCTGACCTTGTGACAGGTCCTCCTTAAAAAAAACTATGCTACTGTTCTTCTGAACCTATAAATGCACTCTGCAGACAGGAATCTGTCAGTGTGGGATTTCTATGGGTTTTGAAATAAATGTAACAATTAGTCATTTTCTCATTCGAGGTACAAGACTTTGAGGCTGCGTTCACACCTAGTGGCCACGGTGTGTTTTTTGCCACTTAGACAAAAAATGCACCATTTGCAGTGATTTTCAAAAATCGCAGCCACACGCAGGCAGACTAAGTTGGCAACCATGGGGGCCTCAGCGGACCCCTGTCTGCCTTGACAACCAATCGGCACCAAGCGATTCTGATCCGCTTCGTACACTGGCCCCTAACATGTGACATAGATGCATGTTATACAGCCAACCAAAACAAAACAACGAAAAAGGAGCCAACAGTTTAAAGATATGCATCAAAATTTATTAGTACATATATGATCAGACAAAAGCAGGAATCAGTGTGGAAAACACATGAGGAATAAAAACCAGCAACAACCCTCTCCACATGGCGGACACATACAGGACCAAACAGTACAATATAAGGCGGATATAGACTATCTAAGTATTGAAGGAGTAACACCATATATAGATGATATATCAATACCTATTTCCAAGTACAGCATATATACTAGACTAAAATACCCATGCTGTCCTATATTGCTGAGTATACGTTCCCTATCATATGCCAAAGTCACTATATATACATACCAGAGATATCCAGTTTCAGCAAAAGACAGTCAGGGAATAGTCAGGAATTTAGAGGTCCGTCTAAGGTCGGCACATGCACAGCAGAGAACCACCGAAACGCGCGTCGGGGCTTCTCTGCTCTGCATGTGCCGACCTTAGACGGACCTCTAAATTCCTGACTATTCCCTGACTGTCTTTTGCTGAAACTGGATATCTCTGGTATGTATATATTGTGACTTTGGCATATGATAGGGAACGTATACTCAGCAATATAGGACAGCATGGGTATTTTAGTCTAGTATATATGCTGTACTTGGAAATAGGTATTGATATATCATCTATATATGGTGTTACTCCTTCAATACTTAGATAGTCTATATCCGCCTTATATTGTACTGTTTGGTCCTGTATGTGTCCGCCATGTGGAGAGGGTTGTTGCGGGTTTTTATTCCTCATGTGT
Organism: Phyllobates terribilis; assembly: GCF_046119375.1. Taxonomy (NCBI): domain Eukaryota; kingdom Metazoa; phylum Chordata; class Amphibia; order Anura; family Dendrobatidae; genus Phyllobates; species Phyllobates terribilis. The sequence goes on along the minus strand of NW_027362770.1, from coordinate 128,975,740 downwards.
TTTCCACACTGATTCCTGCTTTTGTCTGATCATATATGTACCGTATATTCCGGCGTATAAGACGACTTTTGAAGACTGAAAAATCTTCTGTCTAGTCTGGGGTCGTCTTATACGCCGGTAATGCTTTTGAACTTTCAGAAATTGACATGCGGGGATACTCTGGGGGTGTTAATAAGCTGCCGTGGCCGTATCCCTGCCATGTCGGAGTTAATATAAGGTGGAGGGAGTTAAAATACGGCGGCGGTAGGTCCAGACAGTCAGCGCTTCTGTGCTGAAACTGACACATCGCTGCGTATTCCCAGCTCCGGACACAGCGCAGGGCTTCTGTGCCGACAGCTTTCACTTGTCACAGAAGCGCTGCGCTGTGTCCGGAGCTGGGAAGTTCGCATCGCTTCTGTGACAATATATGAAAAGCCGGCAATTCAGCAGCGGCATAAGCCGGCACCCGACAATTTAGAATAGAAAGAATAGAGCTTCACACATAGATTAGATAGACAGAAACATGTCAGCCACATATATACGAAGTACAGTGACAGTGTTGCTTACTGTACTTGTCATTTAGTGTAAAGGATTTATTAAAACAAATAATAGTGTTTTCATGCACCGTCTCTTTAAAAAAGCCGGCCGGCAATTCAGCAGCGGTACCCGACAATTTATAACAGACAGAATAGAGCTTCACACATAGATTAGATAGATAGAAACATGTCAGTCACATATATATGAAGTACAGTGATAGTGTTGGTTACTGTACTTGTCATTTAGTGTTAAAATAAAGGATTTATTTAAAAAAAAATTGGCGTGGGGTTCCCCTTAATTTTAGGCTCTAGCGGAGGTTAAGCAGACAGCTGGGGCAGATGTTTGAAGCCTGGGAAGGGGGTAATACCCACGGAGCTTCCCAGGCTACTAATATCAGCCCCCAGCTGAATACCTAGCCTTTACTAGCTATTAAAATGGGGGACCCCCCCAAAAAAATGACGTGGGGTCCCCCCTAATTTAATAGCTAGCAAAGGCTAGGCAGACAGCTGGGGGCTGATATTAATAGCCCAGGAAGGGAGCCATGAATATTGGCCCCCTCCCAGGCTAGAAACACCAGCCGTCAGCCGCCCCAGAAATGGCGCATCCATAGGATGCGCCAATTCTGGCACTTAGCCTCGCTCTTCCACGCTGCCCTGGTGCGGTGGCAGGGGGTAATAGGGTTGGGGTTGATGTCAGCTTATAATGCCAGCTGACATCAAGCCCAGGTTAGTAATGGAGAGGCGTCTATAAGACACCCCCATTACTAACCCCATAGTCAAAGTTAAAAAAAACACAAACACCCAGAATAAAGTCCTTTAATTGAAATAAAGACACAATCCTTTATTGTTCTAAATTAAACCATACTTACCGTCACGCCCATTCCAGCTGAAGCCAACGATCTCCTGCAATAAAAGAAAAATAATAAACCAACCTCATCCTTACCTTTCCATGGCTCCCACAACAGCTTCAGCTCTGCTACATCGAGATGACAGGCTGGACCGCAGCAGAACGCCGCCATCCAGCCTGTCATCCCGCAGACACTGAGAAGCGCAGGCATGCTTGCGCTCCTCAGTGTCTCGCTGTGACGGCATCCAGATGAGCCGACAATGAACTCAGCTCACCTCCTGGACGTCCGTCACTGACAGCGTGGGAAACTTCTACTGCGCATGCGGGGAGCAGGAGAATTTTCCCACGCTGTCAGTGACGTGCATGAGGTGAGCCGAGTTCATTGGACATGATCTCGGCTCATCTGGATGCCGTCACAGTCAGACACTGAGGAGCACAAGCATGCCTGCGCTTCTCAGTGTCTGCCGCATGGCAAGCTGAACGGCAGCGTTCTGCTGCGGTGCAGCCTGTCATGTGAATGTAGCAGAGCTGGACCGGTCCTGGGAACCATGGAGAGGTAAGGATGAGGTTGCTTTATTATTTTACTTTTATTGCAGGAGATCGTTGGCTTCAGCTGGAATGGGCGTGATGGTAAGTATGGTTTAATTTAGAACATTAAAAAATTGTGTCTTTATTTCAATTAAAGGACTTTATTCTGGGTGTTGTGTTTTTTTTAATTACTTTACTAGAAATTCATGGCGGTCATGTCTAATATTGGCGTGACCCCATGAATTTCGGGCTTAGGGCCAGCTGATAATGCCAAGCTGGCCCTAACCCCTTTATTACCCAGTGAGCCACCGCACCAGGGCCCTGGATGAGTTGGGTACAGCGCCAGAAGATGGCGCTTCTATGAACGCGCCATTTTCCGGGGTGGCTGCGGACTGCAATTTGCAGCGGGGGGGGGGCCAGAAAGCTTGGGTCTCCCTGCGCTGCAGATTCCAGCCCCCAGCTGCCTAGTTGTACCTGGCTGGACACAAAAATAGGGCGAAGCCCCACGTCTTTTTTTTTTAATTATTTCATGAAATAATTAAAAAAAATAGGGCTTCCCTATATTGTTGTGTCCGGCCAGGTACAAATAGGCAGCTGGTGGTTGGGGGCAGCCCGTTCCTGCCTGCTGTACCTGGCTGGACACAAAAATATGGCGAAGCCCACGTCAACATTTTTGGGAAAAATTAATTACAAAATTAATAATAATTTAGGGACTGCATCTTTATTAACCCCTCAATTGTCATTTAGTGTTAAAATAAAGGATTTTTTAAAAAGAAAATTGGCGTGGGATCCACCATCATTATAGTCTCTAGTGGAGGTTAAGCAGACAGCTGGGGCAGATGTTTGAAGTCTGGGAAGGGGGTAATACCCACGGAGCTTCCCAGGCTACTAATATCAGCCCCCAGCTGAATACCTAGCCTTTAGTAGCTATTAGAATGGGGGACCCCCCCAAAAAATGACGTGGGGTCCCCCCTATTTTAATATGTTTATGAGTGACAGTTTTCCTGCTATATACCTGCATGTCATAAGAATTTAAATTAAAAAAGGACCATGTTAAATTCAAATCAGTTTTTTTTTAATTTTTACCGGTGTTTGGTATGCGTTGGAAAAGGGGTAGTCTTATACGGTGAATATATCCTAAACTCTATATTTTAACAGGAAAGTAGGGGGGTCGTCTTATACACCAGGTCGTCTTATACGCCGGAATATACGGTACTAATAAATGTTGATGCATATCTTTAAACTGTTGGCTCCTTTTTCGTTGTTTTGTTTGGCTTTGTAATTTATGGCGATGGAGCTCAATATGTCCGTCATAGGGTAGTATTGAATAGAGTAATAATTCTATGACTATTAATATTTGACACGATATATACTATCTACTCATGATTAGCGTGTATTATATGCATGTTATACAGCAGCAACCGATTAACAATAATATTGCCTAGATTTCATACCTGATTAATTTTTCTGCACAGTAGAGGTAGGAGAGAGGCTTTCCACTTCGGAGTGACTGTTTCACCAGCGTTCAGAATCAGACTCCATGCCTAGGATTTAAAATATTTGGAGAATAATCTGAAGATTCAATTCATAAAAAGGGAAGATGGCAGATCACATGCACAGACGCCTGTCATGGCATCCTGGAGGAAAAATAACATTCTAATATGATCCAAAAGTAAATCTTGTACAGAAATTCTATTCTCTGATGGTCACATGCACAGCACACTGCCTAAAAACAGGGCAGTGGGAATGAGTTTTTCTCCAGCCTGCTTTCACCCTTTATCGATTTTAAGACCTTTCCATTCCCTATTCAGACCATAATGATGCATTTATTCATAGTCCCAAGACTGGAAGTTGATGAAATGTGGAGAAACAAGTCTTCACGCTGCCCGAGTACCTTGATTAAAGATATTAACAATGACTGCTAGTATAAATTTATGGCCACATCTGCCAATATCCGCAAAAATCGATGGAAACTAGGATAGTATGTAATTGCAACTTATCTGCTACATCATTGTCTGACGGGCCACTTGCCTCCTTTGGGCATCCTGCAATCTTTAGCTACATGTCTTTCATGTTCATTGGAAACCTAATGTCTTACTATACGTTCATGAACTTTCCAAAATTGTTGTAAGGTGGGGGGGGCAAAAAAAAAAAGTAAAAACTAATGTTTCAAGGGAAAAATTAGATAGAAGTTTCCCAAGCTTCTCCCAGGATATGGTCAATGAAAAATTACCATTAGAATGTTGTGCATTTGCAGTCGGTTTTTTTCACTAACTCATTCACTTGAATGGGCGAGTTCTGTTCCCAAAATGAACTACTTCAAGGACAGAGGTCTTTTTGGCTTTTTCCCCTCACACGGCTCCATTCAATTGGATAAGGTAGTTTTGCAGTCGTATTTTTTAATCACCTGCTAACATATCCCACAGAAGCTTACAACGAAGGCAGAACATGAAAAGACAAAATCGGACATTACATAGTAACAACCTAATAGGCAGTTTATAGGGAATCTGTCACCAGGTTTTTGCTATGTAAACTGAAGACAGTATGCTGTAGGGGTTAAAACATAGATTTCAGAGATGCCTCTCTTATCAAGCTCCATGGTTTTCTTTACCTGCAATGATTGTTTTAGCACCAGGAACTGGTCATTGCTGGATGAGCTTCCTGGTCCAACTCCACCCCTTTCTGCAATAAGCAGCTCACTGTCTATGGACATAGTACACAGAGAGCCTGGTGTGGGCGGGGGAAGTTTTCTCAGCTCTGCTTCATCCTAAATCTAAAATCTCTGATTGTGTGGGAATGGCTGCACCCAGTAATCTAAGTGATACATCGCTGGATTCAGCTTCTCTTTGCCTACATTACTCTGCTCTCAGATGAGGTAGCAAAAACCAGCTGACAGATTCCCTTTAATGAGGAATGAGGGCTCTGTTATTTCAATCGTGTTTTACACTAATAAAGTGTCGCCCATGAGAATGTGATGGCCACAGTCTTGTGCTGTCCCTGTAAGCTTAACGTCTCAGGCCAGTGATGGGCTGCAGTGGTCATGAGAACAAAACGTGCAGGTGAACAGAGGAGTATAAGTATTTTTTTAAAATTATATTACCACATTCCCTATTTTCAGGATATGTATTCATAGGCAGAAAGCCAATTTATTTTTCAGGTTGTACCTTAGGGCAAAAAAAAGAAGTGTACTGCAATACTTTTGGCAATCCTAAACTACTACTTGCAGCATGCCTGGACAACTTATGTGTTGACATGCTGAGCGTTGTATATTTCAAGTATTGGAGTAAAATGGTTTAAATCTGCACTGCCGGTGGAAAAGTGATGAGGAGTCAGGAATCCAAGAATGTGGTTTATTGTTCAATGCATTCCAAAGAGTCACACTTCTTCATCGGGACAAACCACAGCGATGTGTCCTGATGAAGACATGTGATACTTCGAAACGTGTTGACCAATAAAACGCACTCTTGGTCTGCAGCAGCCTTATGCCTTTTTAGCGGTTGTGATCACACAACCCGACCAGGTGAGCACCAATGCACACATTCTATTAATTTTATCCAGATAAGACCATATTGAGCTTACTGTCCTTCCAGCTCCATATTCTCTTTGAGAGTTGAAGATTAGTACGGGAAGTGATACAAAGAGAAGCAGCCCCCAAATATTGCTGAAAGCATCAGTTTTTTTATAAAGTAATAACTCCCCTCAAAACATCAGTCATCAGCATTAACCTTAAAGAACTTACCCCCTCTGCCACAGTTACAGAACATTACTAATGATGAGCGAGGACTGAAAGGCTCGGGTACTCGTTGTTCGAGTCGAGCAAATCGTAATACTCGGGTGCTTGACCCGAGTAACGAGTACAATGTAAGTCAATGGGAAACTCGAGCATTTTTTCGGTGGCACCCCCCCCGGAGGTCTGAAGGGGATCTAAAAATGGTCAAATCAATGGAAAACAGTACTGAAATGACATGGGAACAGCAAGGGGAAGACCTTTGGAAGCAGCTCTGAATCTCAGGTTGCTGCTGTAAACAAAGTGGTCAGAGTATTACGCCACTTTTACGGACTGACAAAACATACAAAAACGATGATAAAATGGATATTCCTGTAAAAACTGTTAAACATTTCTTTCAAGGGTAATGACTTGTATATAAAGCAAAATAAATTACAGAAAAAAAATGCTCCTCCACACCTTGGGCTATGTTCACATGTAGTGTTTTTGATGCATTTTTGCACGTTCACATTGCTTTCAACGGTGAAAATTACATTCACCAGTAAATGTAATTATAACATTTTACTACCTTATCTGGCCACGTGGTTTGTAAGACATGATCAAACACATAGTTTCATTATGAAGGAGGTACTCTGAAAGTCTCAAAGCCTATTTTTACAGGGCGGCCCTTACTATTGTTAGAGGGCCAGTAGTCGGCCCTCACTATTGTTTGAGTGCCAGCTGGCATCTTGGGGACAGATGAGACCAAGATAGAGCTTTTTGGTAAAGCACATCATTCAACTGTTATTGTAAATGTACTGAGGCCTACAAATAAAAGAACACAGTAATTACAGTCAAATATGGTGGAGGTTCGAAGATATTTAGAGGTTGTTTTGCTGCCTCTGGCACTGGGTGCCTTGACTGTGAGCAAAGTATTATGAAATGTGAACATTCCCATAGGATTTTGGGTCACAATGTAGTGCCCAGTGTCATAAAGCTGGATTTGCATCCTAGGTCATGGGGTCTTCCAGCAGGACAATGACCCCAAACATAATTTAAGAAGCCCCCAGAAATGGATGGAAACAAAGCACTAGATTTCTGAAGTGGTAATGCCAGCTCGAGTAGCGTCAAGTCTCCCACCACTACATCTTACATATAGAAGCTGTAGAGAACCTGCAAATTACACATTAAATCATTAAATTTTGTTCACTTTGATTCATTTGTCAAATTTGAAAAATTTCTGTAAACTTCGATGAGTTTCTGACAACTATGATAAATTGCTGTCAACTTTGATTAATTTCTGAGTACAAATCACAGTAAAAATTATGAATCGGTCAATGAGTGTATGGGAAAAAAATCAATCTAGTTATGGACTGTGGAAGAGATGTATGCGACCAGAAAGAACGCTCATTTCCAGCCGATGTTACCACCTAGCACCTGTTGGTATTGTAAATGCAGCTAACAGCAGTATCAATAGGGAATAGAATCGTTTTTTGTTTGGTTGCAGCATCAAAGAGCATAAGGCAATAATCCCTGGCTGGATCCATGTAATATGCTATCCATAGTGCGATAGCTCACCCGTACATGAATTTCAGATGAGCGGTAATACTGTAGAATATAAAATAGATTTTAACTGGACCCGAAGGGGTTTTTTTGGGACATGGCAGCACCAAACTGTGGAGAAACGCAAGCAACCCTGTCTGCTTTGATGAGTTTCTAAGCACAGATTATATTAAAAATTTATTAAGGAGAGGGCCTCCTATACTGTTAATGCGTATGCAGTAAGTGCAAGGGCTGCCAAAAATTAGGACGCACTCTAATACCACTTTGAAGAGACATAGTGGAGGGCCTCAGTGAAAACATTTTTTTCCCCATTATTAAGGAGTGGGTCTCCTAGACTGGTAATGCCCATGCACTAAGTGCATGGGCTGAAAAACATTTACCCCTGGGGGGTATATATGAACATACTGTATAACATATAGAATGTTAGAGCTAGGCCTCTAAAAATTGTTCCTACGGGCATCATAAACACCCTTAAAAAAAATAATGTGGGTGTTGCATGATGTTCATCCTGTTGATATAGTGGTGGAGGATGAGGTGAAGAAGGAGAAGGAGGACGACATAAAAAAAGACGACATCCTGAAGCGTATACCCATGTCTGGGTGTGAATGAGTGCATGGGAATAGACCAAGAAAAAAAAATGGATTTGAGTTTATGTTACGCTGCTATCATTCGGTAGTGTTGAGCAGTCTGGGCCAATCCAGCCCTTCTTCACTTTGACAAGAGTCAGCCTGTCAGCATTTTGAGTTGACAGACGGATGCGCTTATCGGTTATAATTCCACCAGCGGCACTAAAAACCCGCTCTGACGGGGGCGTGGGCTGGCCAGGCATGTGAGTGGATGCACGGCAGTAGAGCTCCGGGGATAGCACACTTGCTGGAGGATACACTGGGCCCCTAACTCTGTGAAACCAGACGTCACAGTCTCCCCACACACCCTGGCACTTACCGGCACACAGAGGAGGAGTGATAATGGCCGGAGGAGCGAAGCACAGGGAGGTAGCGGCGGAAGAGGACAGGATTGTCCAAGATGGCACTCGGTAGGTACAAGGGCAGTAAAATCCGTAGCCACAAGTGCTGCATCAAAATTAGCAGGCTTTGCTAGAGCCCCGGGCAGGGAAGCCCACACTAGCAATGAAGTGCACATTCAGATTGTGGAAGTAACTAATCGCTTCTCTGCGTTATCAGAAGACTTTAATAACACTGCGTAAAAGGACTCTGGCAGCCCCAGTGTCCAGCAACCTAAGGCAGAAATCACTCCCTCCCTCCATGACTCAGATCAGCACATAATCGAGCCCACAATAAAGGATGAATTTATGGTTGTAAGACAGTATGGATCTGCTATATCCTCACTGAGCAGCCCGATGGGGGAGATGAAAGAGGATTTTTCCTACATGAGACAGGGGTGCAACAGAGGGAAGAATTAGTGACCTGGAGGATAAACCGTCTCAAATCATTAGAGACAGCCACAGACATGATCAACAGATGCTGACCTTGCTATCTAAAACAGATGATCTGGAGAATAGACTCAGGCGGAACAAAGTAAGGGTAGTTTGTATCCCTGAAAAAACTGAGGATAATAACCCTACTAAGTATTTTGAGAAAAGACTGAGCTCTATGTTTTGGACGGAATACCTGTCTCCACTCTTTGCTGTGGAAGACAGCACATAGGGTGCCAACCCGACCACTACCACCAGGGGCTCCCCCCCTCACCCAGTCTTAATGAAGCTCCTGCATTATAAAGACAGGGATGCCATACTCAGAGTGCCCCAGGATAAGGGAGACATTTCTATTAACTACCAGAGAATTTTCTTTTTTTCCGGATTACTCCATTGAGGTTTCAAAACGCAGGGCACAGCTGCTGGACGTAACGCGACGGCTACATAATCTGCAAACATCATATTCCATGCTTTACCCTGCGAGACTAGTAGTGGCTGCTTTGGGAAAGACCTTTTTCTTTGAACACCCTAGTGATGCACTCCGTTGGATTGACCTAAATGAGCAGAGGATCCATCAAAGTCAACAACGTTGAACCTGGTTGCCATCAGCAACTACCTGATTGATTGTTGGGGTCACACCCTTTATTATAACCCACGGTCCAGTGGACACATTTATCATGTTTTATATCCGATTATTATTGCAAGATCCCAAGAAGAGTTTACCCCCTTTCTCTTTCCTACTTTAGGTTGTTTGTTTGCCTCGTATTCGGCTACAGGATGGACTGGTGCCTCCATTCATTCAATTTAAAGGTTTGAATGTGTTTTTGGGGTTTACGTTCTTGTAATATGTCATTTGGTTTAATGGCCTAACAGTAGTCTATAAATCATTGATATTTTTCACCCCCTATATGATCAGACACAAGGGCTGATCAAATTAATTTCCTGGAATATTAGAGGTCTGAGACACTCCTTAAAGAGAGTGGCTGTTATGGAGTATACCCGAGATCATTTGCCAGCAGTGGTGTGTCTGCAGGAAGCACATTTTGGGAAAAACAATGTTGCAGGTATGAAACATTCATGAATTGCCCACAGTTTTCATTCTACCTTTTCAAGCTACTCTAGTGGGGTTAGTATCCTAGCGCATAGAGCTATCCCTTTTGAATTGATACCTCTGAAATAGAAAATAAATATTACTTATCGTAGTTTACATTCCTCATCCCTACAATAATGCTGTTATTAATAAGCGTTGCAATATTTTTCATAGGGTGGCAGGAGTTCCAGTTTTATGCATGGGAGACTTTAATAATATTGTCCATCCATATTGGGACGGATTTAAATCAGATACTACCACAAAAACTACCTCTATTATTAAGTTAGGAGAAATACTGTCAGAATTATCATTATCAGATAATGTATCCTAATATTAGACAGTTCTCCTGTTATTCCAAATCACACAATACATTATCACGCAATGATTTAGTTTTAGGCACGGAACATTTTTCCCACAGCGTTAGCGTCCCTGACCACAAGCCCTTGTCCACGTGTCCATGGTTAGGTGAACCTTTCCAGTAATTGCGTTGTTGAGGGCACAGGTAACGTTCTGGGACACGTGCCTGTGTAAGCCGGGTACGGCACACCGGGAAAAATAGTGGCGGCTGGGGACCGAGTACTGAGGGACGGCCGCCATGAGGTTGCGGAAAGCTTCAGTCACCACATGCCTAAAAGGCAACATTTCCAGTGCAAGCAGTCTGGAAATGTGGCAATTTAGTATTGTGGCATGTGGATTGGTGGCTGTGAATTTGCGCTTGCGTTCCAAGGACTGGGGAAGAGAAACTGAATGCTGCGCTGGGATAAGGACATGGACGTGGTTGCTGACGGTGGTTGCAAGCAGGGCTGTGAAGTTGGTAAGCCAAACCTCCGACTCCAATTCCAACTCCTGAATTTCCATGACACCGACTCCAACTTCGACTCCCTCATACATGGCTCATGTTTAAGTGATACATTTACTGTAGCACAGACTCATCTCAGCTAAAAGTCTAGATCCTTAGATGCGGAATAGGACAGAAATTTATAAGACATTTCATAACTTTCCAAAATTCTTATGAAAAAAATATTCCCCACAAACTGCATTGAACTACTGTACCCAATTTATTATATATTTTATGAGTTGGAGTTGGTCCATTTTATACCGACTCCGATTCAGACTCCAACTCCACAGCCCTGGCTTCAAGTGTGCAACGACAGGTGCAGGGCGGGAGGCATCTTCACCTGCGTCATGGACAGGGAATTGGCATGCATGCATGCACAACAGCGGAGCAGGCAGTGGTGTCACCTGCAGACACTGTTTCTGGACCCTGGCGATTGGCCCAATTAGTCGGATGCTTTGCCATCATTTGTCTGAGCATGCTGGTGGTGGTCAGGCTTGTAGTTTTGCTTCCCCTACTGATGCTGGCATGGCTGATGCTGCAAGTGGTCTTTTTGGGGTAAACTGGACAGTCTTTAAAAAAAGAGCTAACAGTTGGACTGGCAACTTCCCTCATGTTTGTGTTCTGGGAAACAGTTGCCCGTCTTGAGTCTGGCCATCCCACTGCTTCTTCCTGCCTTTTGTGGTGCTATGGCTCCCTACCCCCTCTGCGCTGCTGTCCTCGCTATGCACGTCACCTTCCCAGGTTGGGTCAGTGACTTCATCGTTCACCACCTCGTCTTCCACGTATACACCCTGGTCCTCCTCCTAACTTTCTAGCAATTGTGTCTCATCATCATAATCCACCTCTTGGACAGTAATTGCACTTTCCCACCGTTGCCTTCTTGTGACCGTGGTTGCTCAAATATTTGGGCATCACTCCATGCAATCTCCTCATGTCCTGCTTGAAGCGGGCAGGGCGAGAAGCCCAAATCTATAAATGGAAATGTCAACAGCTCCTCAGAGTGTCCAGGTGTGGGATCACTTGTCACTTGGCATTTGGCATGGTGGGAGGAAGGAGTATCAGGGTGAGGAATATGTGGTCCACATTCACGGCTACTAAGACTGGACCATGTCGAAGACAGGGTGGTGGTAGCAAACTGACTGGAAGCATTATCTGCTATCCAACCAACAACCTTTTCACACTGGTCTGGCTTCAAGTGTGGTGTTCTGTGGCCCCCTAGGAAGTCGACTGGAAGCTAGGTGGAAATGATGTGGGTGTTTGTTGTGCTCCAGCAGCAGGCACAGTTTCACCTTGCCCATGGCCTCGGCATGCACCATCAGCATCACGTCCACTTCCCCATCCCTTATTACGTGCCTTGCCAATTTTAAATGGAGTATAATATTTTGCAGTTTGCAAAAAACTTCACGATTATTACCGCAGTAATATTTGATCACCTCTGATGATGGACAAGTTTCTCTGCTTCCACTATACACCAATGCTATTCAAATAAACCAAGTCTGGCTGTATGTTGTCAACAAGCAAATGGATCAGTATAAATGGTGTATTATAGTGCTTTTCACAAAAATGATCAGGATTACGAGCAATAAGAATATTATTAGCCCTGATATCTAGGGCTATTGATAAGAGTTCCAGCAGCAGAAAGAATGTGCAATGGACCCTATTCTGTACTATAGTAGCTCTCCACAAACTCTGCCTAACTACTGCTAACAGCAGTATTAATATTCATCAGAATGAGCCTTTATAAGGACTGTTAGTGTAGATGAAATTAATAATAGTGGTGTGGAATCCCCGCCTAAAATAACCGCCAATTCTCTCCCTCGCTCAGCTGCAGCTCTCCCTACTCTGCCTGTTTGATGGGGTAGACTGTGACTAGCATGGCGGCGCCAGGTTTATATAGACCCAATGACGCTATGCGGCCAGCCAAACACTGTAATGCTCACAACCAACATGGCTATTGCATTACAGTGACTGACAGGCAATCCCTGCATATTAACTGCCTGCCAAAAAAGCGCCAACCGTACGGGATGGGGACTCGAGCTCCCGTCGGAACATTCAAGAAATACTCACCGAGTACAGAGCATCTCGAGCACTGTGATGCTTGGGCGAATTACAAGTAGTGACAAGCATGCCCGCTCATTACTAAACATTACCCTCCACAAATATTGCAAACAGCCCCATTGATCTTACAATTATTCTCTAAAACATTTTGTAAGGCCACCTGGTGACTTTTTTTTTTTTTTTTTTTTTTTTAGAAGAATAACAGAATATGTGGCTTATGGAAAAGGGTGTATTTTTTATTTCTCTAATTACATCTATTTAAAATATTGCATTTTTACAGCTGAAATTTTAGTAAAACAAGAAAAAAAACAGTAAGTGGGAAAATTAGTGATAAGTAAGCTTTAAAATAAATACATCAAGTTCATCAGGTCTATCTACATAATCAAACATGCAGTTTATATTGTGAAATCTGTTGACAGCCCTGCTGTAAAATAAAATTATTTTTCCATTTGTTTTCTGGAATCCTTTAAATATTAAATCAATATGTTACCTGCATTTCAAGAGAAAATGTTCTTGTTCTTGTGCTATAATAAGCAAATTTTTGCCCAAACACATCTTCGAGCCACTTTAGCGTTAGCGATGTAGTGTTGTCAAACACTTGCACTATCTCAGGCTGCAATGATTCAGTTTCAGTTTCATCACTTTCGTTCTAAGATGAAAAACAACAATGACCGAAAGAAATAGTTTATTCGTTTAAATTGTGAAACTAAAAAAGTGTCACTTGTACGTCAAACACATCTTCAGTGCGTACTCACCGGTAAACCTGAGTATCTTAATAAAGTTAGGATGATCTCTGCAGACAGGGCCGCTAGCTCACAACAGACCTTTAGATATCCATTGGAAAGGATAGCATGGTGCAGATCAAGGCCGGCTTTACAACACTTCTGAAATGACTCAACCGTCAATGGCCTACAAGTGGTCACAAAATAAAATGAAAAATTACATTAAACGTACAGCAGTGGCCAAAAATTTGGAGACTTTTGTCCAAGGGAGTGGGCGCAAACACAATTTTGCCTAAATATAGAAAGATACGTAAACCTCCAACAGCCACTTCTCCCAACCATCCAGGAGCAATTTGGTGATGAACAATGATTTTTCCAGCATGATGGAGACCATGTTGCAAGCCAGAAAGTGATAACCAAGTGGCTTCATGAACAAAACATTGAAATTTTGGTTCCACAGTCAGGAAACCCCCCATGGGAACCTGTGATCAATCCTCAAACAGCGGGTGGGCAAACAAAAACACAGAAATTGTGATGAACTTCAAGCACAGATTAGACAAGAATTGGTTGTCATCAATCAGGATTTGGTCCAGAAGCTGACATCCAGCTGACAGAACGAAGGGCAGAAGTTTTAAAAAATAAGCGAAAACCCAGTAAACATTGTAAGTTTTTGTATAAATTTGTGGTATTTAGCAATTATAGTTTTAAAACTTAGCACATTCTTATATTTGTATTTCAATAACCATAGAAACATCTGGCTAAAACAATGTGCACATTGACAGTTCACTCTCTCACCGGCTCAGATCAGAAGTAACAAGCCGGCAGGAGAGTGCACTGTCACTGTGCACTGTAAGAATACCCGATGCACAGAGACCAGCGCTGCTTCCACAAGTGGCTAGGGGCAGCATTGGTCTCTGCCCAGGTCTGATGTAGAGACTCCCAATTCAGTGATGTGTCACTTACTGGGCTGCTTGCTGCCTTTTTGATAAAATCACTGTTTCATCTGCTGTAGATCTACCAGTTCTCTGAATGCTGAGCTCTGTATAACACCACTGACACCACTGATTGATAGCTTTCTGTGTACACTGTGGGCGTAGTTACACAGAGCTCATGAATATGTAGGACTACATGATATAAGGTTTACTAGTCCTCTAGTGATAATCTCCTGCTGATGAAACTGTGATTTTATCAAAACTACAGCAAGTAGTCCAGTAAGAGACACATCGCTGGAATCAGGGTCTCTGTCTCTACATTATGCTGCTCTTTAGATTAATGGCAGAAACCTGATGACATATTCCCTTTAACAGGAACTTAATTTTCTTCTCCTTCAAGGCCCAATGTATAGTAAAACATAACAACATGACATTATAGGTAATTGTATGCAAAGGAGAAATTTAAATACAGTTTAATATTAGTTTTAAATGGAAAACTTAACCTTCTACATCATAACCTTTTACGTGCAGGAACTATGTGTAAAAAGAGATGCAGCAGCCAACATCTTTCATAATGTAACACATCAAAGGGTATTTTTACGTCACGTCCATGTAATTATAACAAAGCTCTGCATGTTTTCCACAGTGTTAAAAAATCATTGCAAAAAAAACGAAAATATGAATTTACCCAAAAATCAGCTGCTCTACATTAAAAATAAGCTAAGTTAGGATGTGAATAGTGAAGTTCACAAGCTGGAAAGATAGAAATCATTATGATGACATGATTCAGGGCCAATGATTTGAAAAAGATTAGGGTAGTATAAAACATGGAACATAAGTTTATCCACTAGATGACTTCATTGAAAAGATTTTAACAACTGTACATATAGCCCTAAACAATATTTATTGGCATCAAAATGTAAAAGTACACCAAAAAGAAACCACTATGCAAGGTGAAATCAAACAGCTCTGACTATCCAGACAAAGTTTTTTAACAAATATTCAGTGATGTAAGCCGTTCAAACATCAATAATTTATTGGTCCCAAAAATAGAAAGATGATACATACAGTTGTGCTCAAAAGTTTACATACCCCGGCAGAATTTTTGCTTTCTTGGCCTTGTTTCAGAGAATATGAATGATAACAAAAAAAACTTTTTATCCACTCATGGTTATTGGTTGGTGTGGTGAGGCCAGGGACTGGAAATTCATATTCCCAGTTATGAAGGTCTCAGCAGGAATGCTAGTCAGTCTGACTTCAAAGGACCCCAGGGGAAATGGTGTATTCCCCACAGTCAGGATATGACTTAATTACCATTACGTTACTATGCCGCCTCCAAAAGGCAATTACCAAAAGGATGCTATAGCCCAGGATGGCGTTCACAAGGACAAAGTATTTACATCAGCATTTGTTTCCCTTCAATACATCAACCCCTGGGAGCCTCCGTTCACACCAGGGTGACAAGCCAGGAGAGAATAGAATACAGGTCAGCTAGGATATATACCTTTGTAGTGCAAACGCCTATTCCTGACAAGAGTATGGGGGGAGCTAATTGAATCATGGCAATGAGCTAATTGAATCACTCTGGGGAGATCTCAAACGTGCAGTTCATGCTAGACAGCCCAGGAATTTACAGGAACTGGAGACTTTTTGCCAAGAAGAATGGGCAGCTTTACCATCTGAGAAAATAAAGAACCACATCCACAACTACCACAAAAGACTTCAAGCTGTCATTGATGTTAAAGGGGGCAATACACGGTATTAAGAACTGGGGTATGTGAACTTTTGATCAGGGTCATTTGGATGTTTTTGGTTGTCATTAAGTTTTAAAAAGAGATTACACAGTAGTTTGACAATTAATGGCTTCACCCAACCAATAACCATGAGTGGAGAAAAAGTTTTTTTTGTTATCATTCATATTCTCTGAAACAAGGCCAAAAAAGCAAAAAGTCTTCCGGGATGTGTAAACTTTTGAGCACAACTGTATCCCCTATTTTTTGCATGTAGGTTTGATAGGAAGCATCTAGAAGAGCAATTTCCTTTATAATAAACTGAATGGCTTGGGTCAAACAATAGCTTGGCTTGGTTTCTCACAATAGAAGCTTGTGGAAAGATATCCTAATTGACCTAAAACGGGAAAGGTTTATTCTGATTTCATGTCAGATATTGAGAAAAACCATGCATATGCGTCTATTTATACAGTGTATGTAAACTTCTGAGACCGATAAATTATACTATATGGAGGCCTGTGGGGAGTGCATTATACTATATAGAGGCCTATGGGGAGTTCATTATACTGTATGGAGACCTATGGAAAGTGCATTATACTAAATGGAGGCTATTTAGGTGGCCATCACACAGTGATGGGGCCACAATACAGTGTGGGGATTACAGTGAGGGGGGCATCATACAATAAGGGGCCCATCATACACTGTGGAAGCTAATGTGGGGTCTTTGCACAGTGTGGGGACCATTATATAATGTTAGGGCCATCAAACAGTTTGGGAGCTACTATGGGGTCAGTATACTGTGGGAGGTGCTATACAGTGTGGGGGTCATTACACTGTGCATAGGAGAGCATGATACTGTGTAGAGGGGAGCAGCACATGGGTGAGACTCAGGACATTATTAAATGTTAACTGGTCATTTATTGTTATAGGGGCACTCAGGTTATTGTGACTGTCAAAGGGGCACACAGAGGGCACTATTACTTTCTAGGGGGAAAAATGTGGCCATCATTTTCTAGGTCACTTGAACAAGGCATTAATATATTCTAGAGGTTTGTTTTACCATCTAGAGGGCACACAGCAGGTGCAGTAATAGGGACACGTACGGCAGCAGAAGCTCAGCATTGGGGTATAAGCGGATAAGGAGTTTGTATAGGTTGGGGAGAGATGGGGACGGTTCTGGAAATGTGAGAAGCCATATATGTCTTTGATATCATCGCTGCAGCTGAGTTGTAGCTAGAAAAAGTTGTCATGTCGGTCTGGGCCAGATGGAAAGAAAGGAAAAGTGAATGACTCCACCAAAAAGATTGTCAGCTGTAAGTCTCTACCCGTAGCTATATTGTAATCATCAACATGTTCTGCAGGACTGGTATCTACCACTATATAGTCACCATATAGCAGTAATACCAGTGTTGGACTTTACAACAATTAGAAAGGAGTGTGAGAAAAAATTATATATGTAGATGTGTCTATTTAGCCATAGAACCTATATGTATGACACATAAACTAAATGCAGTATAAAATATAACATTTATTAATGATAATTTAAAAGTACATAATAAAAATAAAAGATGGGGAAAGGAGTCACAAAAAAGAAAGGCCACAGAGGTAAGTATCAGCAATACGTCCGTCTGAATGAAACCGTTGAGATCAACTTCCAAGATGACATCCAAGTACACGACCTTTTCTCTTCCAGTAGTGAAAGTAAGCTTAATATTTTGGTTGTTATTGTTGAGTAGATTAATGAACGATGTAACATCTTTCAGGGAACCCTGCCATAAGAAAAAAATATCATCTATATATCTCCCCCAGTATAAGATGCTACTAGACTGAGGTAATGGATTAGTCATAAGAAATTCCCTTTCCCACAGCCCCAGGAAATCTCACATGCACTCACTTGTATCATTACACACCCCTTTATATCCTCTTTCACTTCCCCCCTCCGTTCCACCGCTCAATATGATCTTCCATCTGCTTCTCCCTGCGTCTCACACGGTGGAACGCACACCTCAGCATACTTCCTGTGCCTCCGGCACCACGTCACTTCCGGTTTGTGCGTTCCACCGGTTCAATGACACGCACGCCGGCACCCGATTTCCCCAGCTGATCTGCGCTCTTGTGAGTCGCACATCGGCAGGGGGAAAGGCTATACGGCCATACGATATGGCGCCATATCAGTAACGCAGCACATGTGTAAACAGTACTTCTTCATCATTTCCTGTTCCCCCATTGGCTGGACTTTTTATAAATACCCTTCTATCCTTCATCTCACTATATCCTTGTGAAAGCTCCGGCGAAACGCGCGTTGGATCCAGGTCTCACGGGTCAGTACCAGCCTAAATATGTAACACATGCCCGATCCTTGCACACCATTCTCACCTTGTTCTGTTACTTTTATATACATCCAATATTGTGGGAAGTATACTAGCACATTGCACTTTACCACTGTTTCACTTTATTATCTGTATATATAACATTTTAACACTTCATGTGGAGAATTGGTTGATATATTCATTTCGTGCATGTTTATCCTAGTATTGCTGATACTTACCTCTGTGGCCTTTCTTTTTTGTGACTCCTTTCCCCATCTTTTATTTTTATTATGTACAGTGTTGGACTTTGTATAGACATTATTTTAGTAACAGTGCAGTCATCTGCTGAGGTTCTCCTACATCCACTATTAGGATGCGCCACCATAGCTGTGATCAGTGTTATCTGGTTAAGGGCCCACTCAGAAGTTTCGGCCCCCCTGAACCAAAACCCTAGCTATGCCAGTGATTTATCTTCAGGAGCCCACCGTTTCCCTGCCTCTTGGCTTCCTTCAACTTGACAGGGGGCAGTGCACTCCTGATGATTTAAAGTTCAAACCAGCGCATCACTGGGCTGCTGGTCTGAACTTGGCGCTCTGCCATGCTGCCATCAGAGAAAGCTTTGCACCTGCAGCATTGGAGGAGCACAAGGAGGCTAAAGCTTGTCTGATCCAGCGATGCCACCAGCTTTAGAGAAGCACTGTCAAGTGCTATGGTTTGCCTAGAAAACCTATGCAAAAGGTGGCCAGTAACCTAGGTAGCAAGCAGTAAACCATAGAATTAAAAATCCCCTGTTAATAAGAGGTGAATTACACAGCTGCTCGTTTTTACAAACACTTTGCAATTTTACTTAATTTATGATTATGAGAAAACCCTTTTAAACATCTTACTGTCATTTGGAGTAGCTAGCTTATTTTTAATTTTTTTTTATCAGTGTCAGATACGCCTCACTCACTTTCCTGGTTGTTCCATAGTCTTTAGAATTTTTTTTAAAGTTTCTTCAAGTTTCTGAAAGAAGAAAAAGAAACAGAAATAAGTAGTGAGAAACACTCAAGATCATAAGCATTATTTTCATATAAACCGAGGTCACTCATGTCAGTCACTTATCTAGTCCTCACTAACTTTCCTGGATGTAAAGTAACCCCATCCACACATCATAGATCTTTACACTGCAAATTTCAGGGCATTTTGCATTTTTTCAAATCCGCAACATGATTTTTACGTTTAATATTTTCACTCTGGGTATATGCTCTTAGGCAATGCAAAGGGGAAACCGTGAAACAAATCCTCAAAAAACTTACAAGAAAGACATCCACAGCATCCGAATACAGCCATGCAGTTTATAATAGTGAACGGTTAGTACAATGAAATCCATCGGATCATTACCTGACATACAGTCAGCATTTCCAACTCTATCACTGTCATCATTTTATTCTATATCTATAACATGGTAATGGTGATTGAAAAATTAATATTTAAGCTTTATTTTTAGGAGGATGGATATGATTTTTTCTTTTACTATTAAAAAGAAAAAAAGAAACATTTTTGAAAGTTCAGTAAGGAAGAATTACAGTTCCCAAATGGGTGCAACAGCCCTTCAAGTACTGTATGAGTCCAGCAGAAAAAAAAGTTCTGAGCTCCGAAACAAATACGTTTCGGAAGCTAGAAAAATGTGCTCTACATAATAAAACTAACTCAGGCTATGTGCACACAAAGCGTTTTTGATGCCGCGAAAATGCTTGTTAATAGGTCTGCCAGGTATACCAATGGTAATCAGGATGTGTTGTGCACATGATGCGTAAATTTCCGCTCTGGATTCGCATTGCGGTAAAATACGCAGAATGGCCATTGTTCGGACGTTTCCGCCGCAAATTCATGCCCACTGACTTGAATTGAACCACAGCAAATCCACAGGTATAATATCTGTACTTGCAGATTTGCTACGTTTCAATTAAAGCCAATAGATGCGAATTTGCGCCGAAAACGCGGTGCGGGTGGTACCCGGGTCGGGAGAAGAGGACTACAACTCCTCACATCTGACCACTGATAACACCGAGAGCAGCGTCGCTGGGAAGAGCAGTAGTCTGCTATGCCCAGCCCGTGGTAAAAAAAAAAAAAAAAAAGAAGGAAAAACTTTAAAAAAAAAAAATAAATAAAATTATGCTCACCTGTCCGGCAGCCCCCGGTGTCCTCCTGGTACGCGGCGGCGATGCACTGCTCTCGGCAGCCGGCGGTACACTGCGGGAGCACGCTCACTCCCAGCAGTGTACTGAGCTGGCAGGACCTGCGGTGACGTCAGCGACCTGTCGTCACATGACCGATCAGCTGATGCGCACGTGATCTCCCCGTGGGAACATTCTCAAGAATGCTCCCACGGTGGTTAGCTCACCGGGACTCATCAGCTGATCTTCAGCTGATGAACCCCAGTGACCTCCTGCAGCATGTACACTGACAGGAGTGATTTTACACCCCTGTCAGTACACACTGCTGTCTTCTATACCAGTGACATCAGTGATTGCTTATGTCACTGCTGTAGAAGTGACACGGATCGTTGTGGGACACTAGTTGGCGGTGATCGTGGACTATGTCATTGAAAGCGGACCGGTGAGGAATATGGTTGTTTGTCTTTTTACTTTTTTTTCAGAAGATCAAGGGATTCGGGGACAAAGCGTACAATAATTTTTTTTTTTTTAAAAACTGTTTTTTATTTCATTAAAATACTTTATTCTGGCCATGTCTTTTATTGAAAAAGCGGCGACCATTTTACTACGCAGTTAGTAATGGGGGCGTCTTATAGACGCCCTTCATTACTAACCTGGGCTTCACGTCAGCCGCCAATACAAGGCTGACATGAACCCCAACCCCATTACCCCACCGCTACAGGGCAGTGGGAAGAGCAGAGGCTAAGAGCCAGATTTGGCGCATCTTATGGATGCGCCATTTCTGGGACTGCTGAGGGGTGATATTAATAGTATCGATGGCCCCTACCCTCGCTATTAATATCAGCCCAAAGCTGTCTGCTTAGCCTTTTCTGGTTAGATTTTATAGGGAGACCCCACTATCCCTGTACAGATCCCTATAATCTAGCCAGTAAAGGCTAAACAAACAGCTGTAGGCTGATATTAATAGCTAGGGAACATTGTTGGCTAATGGCCCCTTCCCCAGATACTAATATCAGCCCCCAGTGGTCGGCTTTCCCTCTGCTGGTTATAAAAAGGAGGCGGGAGCCCACGCCATTCTTTTTTCATTTTAGGCTATGTGCTCACAATCCGGACGTAGCAGCGCTTTGGACACATATTTTTTGCTGCGTCCAAAATGTTGGATTGTATTGAACACAGGTAAATCCACATGTGTTCACTGAACGATGCAGATTAACCGCATTCTATCCATTCTAGTGGTCAAATTTCTGTTGCAGAATACTAGCGACTCCACAAGAGAATTTGACATGCTGAAGTCCTGAAAGACGCGCCGCATGTCAGTGTCCGCAGCCTCAGATGCACGCATAGTGGACATGGGATTTCTAGAGATCCCATCCACTATGCTGTAACATTTGGGCGCTGCGAGTTTGACCCTGTATAAAGACGCAGTGTCAAACCTGCAGCGGCTCCTAACCGTGGCCACGTACCCAAACTCATCAGCAGCCTGTCAATTTCTGTAGCAGACATGCTAGTCTCCGCTGCAGATTTTGACCGACTGAAGTGTCATTATATGCGGTGGATTCATATGTTCCGAAAACAAAAGTGCGGCATTAGAACACTGTGTTTTGGACGCAACAAAAATACATTGCGTCCAAAGCGCTGCTGAGTGCTGATTGGGGGGCTAAAGAAGGACCATGTTTGCAAATGGCACCTTCCCAGGCTAAAAATAGCAGCTCACAGCAGCCGCATAAATTACATGAATAGAAGTGCTAATGAAGATTGGGTGAATGGAACTAGCTGACACCTAGCTCTTTTGTTTGGTCATGACAAGGTGTCAATCAGACATTTCCATGACCAAGTAAAGTAAACACACAGACACAGAGTAAACACTTTATTTGAAATACAACAGACACATTATTTAATCATTTAAATTAACCAATATACTCACCCCCAGTTCTGCAATAATCCAAGGTTTAACCCCTTTACAACCCAAGGTGGTTTGCACGTTAATGACCAGGCCAATTTTTACAATTCTGACCACTGTCACTTAATGAGGCAATTATTCTGGAATCTGGAACGCTTCAACGGATCCCCCTGATTCTGAGATTGTTTTTTCGTGACATATTGTACTTCATGACTGTGGTAAAATTTCTTCGATATCACTTGCGTTTATTTGTGAAAAAAACGGAAATTTGGCGAAAATTTTGAAAATTTTGCAATTTTCAAAATTCGAATTTTTATGCCCTTAAATCAGAGAGATATTTCACACAAAAGAGTTAATAAATAACATTTCCCACATGTCTACTTTACATCAGCACAATTTTGGAACCAAATTTTTTTTTTGTTCGGGAGCTATAAGGGTTAAAAGTTGACCAGCGATTTCTCATTTTTCCAACAAAATTTACAAAACCATTTTTTAGGGAACACATCACATTTGAAGTCACTTTGAGAGGTCTTTATGACAGAAAATACCCAAAAGTGACACCATTCTAAAAACTGCACCCCTCAAGGTGCTCAAAACCACATTCAAGAACTTTATTAACCCTTCAGGTGCTTCACAGGAATTTTTGGAATGTGGAAGAAAAAAATGAACATTTAGCTTTTTTCACAAAAATGTTACTTTAGACCCAATATTTTTTATTTTCGCAGGGGTAACAGGAAAAAATGGACCCCAAAATTTGTTGTGCAATTTCCCCTGGGCACGCAGATACCCCATATGTGGGGAAAAACCACTGTTTGGGCGCACGGCAGGGTTCAGAAGAGAAGGAGCGCCATTTGACTTTTTGATTGTAAAATTTGCTTGAATAATTAGCGGACGCCATGTTGCGTTTGGAGAGCCCCTGATGTGCCTAAACAGTGGAAACCCTCCACAAGTGATCCCATTTTGGAAACTGGACCCCCCAAGGCACCTATCTAGATGCATAGTGAGCACTTGGAACCCCTAGGTGCTTCACAAATTGATTCGTAAAAATGAAAAAGTATTTTTTTTCCACTTTTTCATTTTTACGAATCAATTTGTGAAGCACCTGAGGGCTCCAAGTGCTCACTATGCATCTAGATAGGTGCCTTGGGGGGTCTAGTTTCCAAAATGGGGTCACTTGTGGGGGAGCTCCACTGTTTAGGCACATCAGGGGCTCTCCAAACGCAACATGGTGTCCGCTAACAAATTGAATGGAAAATCGGCTCAAATTGTTAGCACCACTTTTTTTATTCTGATCGCCTGCATGGCACAGGAATGCAGCACCATCCCTGTGCCGTGCAGGCTGTCAGCGCTGGACAGGGAGAAGATAGTTTGGAGATGCACTGCGCATGTCCAAACAATCTTCCTGCTGTCTGGTGACCCGGATGTTGTCATGACGACATCGGGTCGTCATGGCAACACTCGGGAAGCCGCGGCAGACAGCGCTGGAAGCCGGAAGAGGAGGTGAGTATAACGATCACCTCCCCTTGCCTCCGCAATGCTGCAATCGACTTCGATCGCAGCATCCCGGGGGTTAATGTGCTGGGAGCGGTGCGGGACCGCTCCCTGCACATAGTATCGGGTGTCAGCTGTGACAATCAGCTGACACCCGGCGGCGATCGCGCCCGCACAGCCTGTGTGCGCGCGCGCGATCGCCATGACGTACTAATACGGGTCAGGCTCTTAAAGCCCAGGGCACAGAAGCGTATTAGTACGTCATGGGCTTTAAAGGGGTTAAAGCAATGTCCCAACAAATAACTTTATTTAGGTCCAAAAAGCATTCATTGATGTACAAAAGCGCTTCAAAAAATGTCAAAAACTTGCGGAAAATACGCATGCGTTTTTTCCTGCCAAGGAAATACGGAAACGCACAGGAAATTTCTGCTTCAAATACGGACCGTGCGCACATAGCCTCAAATTACCCATGTCTATATACTTTCAGCCTTTTTACACAATAAACAACAAAGTTGTCATCTTACGTGAGTCTGAGAAAAAAAATCAGCTGACGTTGTTTTGTTTATTCTTCGTTGTCTTGCCAAGTTATATACTTACATACATTCAACAACAAAATTACCTTAACATCACAGCTTCTACTGATCTGTTCTTTTTTTTTTTTTATTTACTCTGACTCTGCCATTATTACAATCTGTTTTCCTCTGACTCACCTCAACATTAAGCTCTTTTTATGTAGTATAAGATAGCTGAGGTTAGAGCTCTGCCCAGCAATAAGTCAGGTCAGTACAATCTGTTTTTCTCGGACTCACCTCAACATTAAGGCTATGTTCACACACGTGTTTTTTTCTGCAGCTAAATCTGCTGACAACTTTTCTCTGGCAGGAAAACAGCTGTGAAAAAAACGCAGCAAAACCAGCGTTTTTGAAACTGCCCTTCTGTCTCTATTTAGGCATGCACATAAAGTTCTGTGGAAAAAAAAGAATCCCATTCTGTTTTGCCATCAAAAACAATGCAAAAATTCAGATGCGTTTTTTTTCACCACCCATTAGTTCCTATGGGTGGAAAAACGCTGCAAAAACGCACCAAACAGGCTGAAAGAAGTGACATGCTCTAGCCAAGGGTGAGAATACACAGCAAACAAAAAGCAACATGTGTAAAAAGAGAATTCTGGTTTCTCATAGATTTTGCTGGTACTGCTAGGCGCAGCTGAAAATGTGTATTAAAATCTGCTGCAAAATACGCAGCAAAACACAATGTGTGTGAACATATCTTACTACATAAAGAGTTTAGGCTAAGATAGCTGAGGTTTTTCCTCGGACTCACTTCAACATTAAGCTCTTTATGTAGCAAGATTATATTCTTCCATAGATGCTGTAACGGGTCTGGGAGGCGGAACCTCTGAGCTACTATACAAGGGGGCGGTCCTTGTAAGGGAGCGGGTGGCGACCAGGCAGGCAGTCACAGCAGGTGACCGGGACAGTCTCTGGAAGAACGGGCAGGAGGTCACGGCAAGTGACCGGGGCAGTCTCTGGATGAACGGGCAGATGGTCACGGCAAGTGACCGGGGCAGTCTCTGGGTAAAGGGTTGGTACGACCTGTGGCGGCTGATGGTAGACGTCAGCTCCCAGGTGAGCAGGCGAGAGTCTCTGGATAAACGGGTGGTCACAGCATGTGACGGCGGAGCCTCCAGGAAGACCAACAGACAGGCGGCAGATGAGCGCTCCCAGGTGAGCGGGCGAGAGTCTCTGGACAGGCGGGTGGTCACAGCACGTGACGGCAGAGCCTCCAGGTAGGCTAGCAGACAGGCAGCAGATGAGCGCTCCCAGGTGAGCGGGCAGGAGTCACTGGACAGGCAGGTGGTCACAGCACGTGACGGCGGAGCCTCCAGGTAGGCTAGCAGGCAGGTAGCAGATGTGCGCTCCCAGGTGAGCGGGCAATCTGGTCCATAGACAGACTGACAGGAGTTGGAAGGCAGACCGTCGGACCTCAGGCAAGCAGGCAGGTAGCTGATGTGCGCTCCCAGGTGAGCGGGCAAGCTGGTCCTTAGACAGACTGACAGGAGTAGTAAGGCAGACCGTCGGACCTCAGGCTAGCAGGCAGGTAGCAGAATATCAGGCAGGAATAAGACAGCAAGCTGGCAGGTACCTGGCAGGTAACTGGCAACGGGACCTGAGGGCTGAAGCAGAGTAGTGAACAGTGCAACAACATTGCTCGGGCACCTCCATTTTGGAGGAGGTGCCTTATATATGGTGAAGTCCTCCGGCCATTGGCCGGGGACTCCTTAGGACGGCGCGCGCGGCCCCTTTAAGAGGGAGGGAGAGCGCGCGCGCGCGCCCTAAGCACAGTGGCCGTGAAGGAGCGCACGCTGCCAGCAGAGCGGGAGGAGGACGCCGGGCACGGAGCAGAGAGGTGAGGTGAACAGCGTCCCTGCCTAGCAGAGGGCAGGGCCGCCGGCGCTACAGATGCATTGTTTTTAGGGGATAACCCCCCTGAAATACAGCCACAACCTGTACAGTAATGCATGGAGAGTAAAAAGCTTGGTACTAAAGGACACAAACCATAAAGACCCCCATACACGTTAGACCAAAGCCGTACAAAATAGACCATTTCAGCCAAAATCAATTGTTTGTTATTTAGGGGCTTTTTTGTTAGGTGGCAAGCTATCAACTTTTGTGAGACGAACGTTCCTAGTCCTCCAAAAGATTGATCAAGCATGTCTGATATTTTCGTTCGACTATCATGCATAGAATAATGTGTTTTTATTCTTCGCTACTCATTGAAAATGTATGTAGCAAATGTTAAAGTGATAATTAAGGCATTAATATGCTGACCATATTATCAATAGCTTGCACTTTGTTAAATGCAGGATCAAGGTATGCAATATGTATGTATCAAGTTAACATTTGCTATTTCTGTATGTAATAACAAAACTGATCATACAACTGATTTGGAAACAGACTCTGTAGTATTAATCCAGCTAGCCTTAAAATATTCATAATATTAAATGATTTACTAACCTCTTTGCTAAAAAATCCACCACCAGAAATTTTGAAGTAACAAGCTTTGAGAACTCCCACAATTCGTACTGGAAATTGATCTAGAAATTTTACCATCTCGTCAAGTGGTATCAAACACAGCCATGACTGGATCACCATTGAGTGTGCCTGAAGTAAATACTTCTTCTTAATCATCTTTCCAAGAATATCGCTGAGATTTAAATAAAGAAAAAGGTTTGTATTAGTCAAAGTAACTTCAGACTGGTGATTCACTTAAAAGGTTAATCCCAAAATAATAATGTTATACCCTACGCATTGGATGATATGGGGATAACTTACTGATCACTGGTGGTCTGACTGGTGGGACCCGCAGAGATCCCAAGCACTGTGCTCAGCTTCCTCCGGCAGTCTCAGGCGATGGAGTGGAGATTGAGCATGAGCACCTCTCCTCCATTGAAGATGGGACTTGGCAGATCATGGTTTCGAGCCCTTTCCTTGGGATCAGTGGTGTCCAAGGGGTCAGGCTGCCAGAAATCAGTTTCTTTGGAATAATCTTTTAAAAGACTCGCTTCACACAGTTTCCATCAATTTTAGTAATTTTATAGAAGGCAAAACATACATATGCTGTATCTGCAGTGTGTTTTTTTCGCCATTCTTTCTAAAATTGTAACAAAAGATAGGACTTTTTATTGCTTACCGCAAAGTCTGCTACTGGTTCTGTTCATTTGAGAACTCAAGAGACCACTGACTATGGATATAGCCATATAGGTATATAGCTGCCACTAGAAGGTCAACATTAAGTAAGGAAAGTCTCAGCTTCTCCTACAGCATATACCTCCATCCTGCAGACACTGAGCTAATCAGTTTGTATGAGAACAATAGGAGATGAAGAAATGAAATCCCTACCAGTTCATAATACAGTCTCAACAACGTTACAACGCTGAAATCAATGATAACTCAACTCATTTGAGAACCTGAGAGAACAAAGCAAACCTTGGCAGAAAAACGTTGTGGTATCGGAGAAAAAAAATCTTCTATCAGAAGGGTGATACGTTGTCCAAAAAAAAAGAAATAGCCCTTAAAGTTAGTAATAAAAATGACTATTTTCTCGTCAATGTCATTGGGGAACATAGGGACCATGGGACTTCCAGAGCAGTCTCTAAAGGTGGGAAGTAGAACATAAGGTACAGTTTAGAGAACCGCTGTCTGTAGTACTCTGAGACCAAGAGCAGTGTCGAAGGATCTAAAAGCTTGCACCCTACAAAATTTTGAGAGAGTGTGTACAGAAGACCAAGGGGTGAATGAGTGAGAGCAACCAACTCTCAAGCGCTCTGAGTTAGAGCACCAAACTAGCACCAACCGCAAATATGCAGCGAGTCATCATGTGGAAGGGAGGCCATCTGCCCTTTTTGTGATAAGCCTCAAGAATGATTGACCATATCCGGAAGGCACTGATGACCTTGGATGCTGTGAGAGTCCTCCTAAAGGCCCCGTCACACTAAGCGATGCAGCAGCGATCCCGACAACGATATGACCTGTCAGGGATCGTTGCTGCGTCGCTAATACATCGCTGGTGAGCTGTCAAACAGGCAGGCTCACCAGCGATCAGGGGAGCAGCGACATCGTGGAAAGGATCTTTCCATGATGTCCTGCTCCCGGTTACCAGCCTGCTGCTGAAGCAGGAGCAGGCTGGTAACTATGGTAAACATCGGGTTACTAAGTGCGCGTGTGCCCCTAGTAACCCGCTGTTTACCATGGATACCACTCTGCTACGGTGCGCGGGAGGTTACCGTTCACCTTAGCAGAGTCGCATCCATGATAAACATCGGGTTACTAGGGGCACATGCACACTTATTAACCCGCTGTTTATCATGGATACGACTCAGCTAAGGTGAACGGTAACCTCCCGCGCACCGTAGCAGAGTGGTATCCATGGTAAACAGCGGGTTACTAAGTGCGCGCGTGCCCCTAGTAACCCGATGTTTACCATGGATACCAGCCTGATCGTTGGTCCCGCTGGTCACACACAGCGATGTGTGCTGGCCAGCGGGAGGCCAACGACCAAAAAATGGTCCAGGACACTTTGCAGCGATCAGCGACCTCACAGCAGGGGCCTGATCGCTGCAAAGTGTCACACATAGCGACATCGCTGGTGAGGTCGCTGTTGCGTCACCAAAACCGTGACACAGCAGCGATCTCGCTATGTGAGACGGGGGCTTTAGTCCTTCTAAGAAGTCAATAAAAAATCCAATTGACTGAATTAAAAAGATTGGGCCAAGTAGATCATTAGCACTGTAACCAAATCCAAGGTATGAAGTGAGTTCTCTCTTGCATGTGAAGAAACAAAATGGTGGCTGAATAACGTCTAATGACCTAATTGATTTAGAGAGCTGATACCATGTTAAGGAGGAAGTTAGACCTGCGATGCAAAACTAACTTGTCCTGAAGAAAAAACAAAAAGGGACATTTGCAAGAAAAGGCAGCCAAGTTGGACACCCACAAGATGGTAGTGATAGGTAATAGAAAGGATACATTCCAAAAGAGCATGCAAAATTCAAAGGGAAATGTGCCTCGAAGGATCAAAGGGAGGAGGACTGCATTGCATCCAGGAACAAGTTGAGATGTAAAGGAGAGCTGAGGCCATGTAGGCCAACCTCTGATAGAAAGTGTAGATAGGGAATTTTGCTGCCAAGTGCCAAAAGGGTAGAATTTTGTTGGAACAGGATAGAAAATGCAAAGACCTGGCCACTGAGGGAGGGGAGAACAACGCATACTGCGCAGGCACAAGACAGGATTTGTCTGCACATGTGCGAGATTTCTCAAGACAATGAGGATGACGTAGGGAGTGTCATCAACGTCCAGGACGGCAAGCAGCAGCCGATGGGAGGGGTGGAGAGGCCAAAGCCACGCTCTTTGGACCGGACGGACCTGATTAGAATACAGCGCGGGATATATTAAAAAGGTTTTTCGGGGCTATACAGGGGGGGGGTCAGGGTGTTATATAAGGATTTAGGGAAAGCAGTGCAGATGCTGAATAAGTTGATATTTTAAGCTACTATGTGACAAATTTGGTGACAGGTTCCCTTTAATTGCATGAAAGCAGATCAACAGATGAAACCATCAGGCCCAGAATCCTCAAGCAGTGGTGAATCACTGAAATGGGGAATGTCCCTGAGGGTATCTGTCTGGATCGGCCTCCATTGAGCCAGGGCGTAATGGCGGCCAACTGTCAAGGCGGGCTCGCCAGCCGTCCGAATTAAACGGGGAAAGTTGTGGAAGGGATGCAGGATCAGCCTGTCTCAATAAGCAACGTCCAGATCTCAGGTGCAATAGGAAGAAAATCTCACGTTTACTGGAGCAATTGATGATGATGAATACAGCTCTCCACAGTTATTCATTACACGAAGTCAACAACGCCTCATGGTGTGATGAACCCAGTTCTTTTCTGGCAATGTGTAGCAGCTCTCCTCACTCCCGCTGTATATAGCACTATAAGTGCACTAAAATTTCTCCTCTCAGCCTGGACCTTGGCATCCACGGCACCTCAGGCTTACAGTAAAGTACTTCAGCTCTCTCCCCACCGCTGGCAACTAAGAATCTAAGAATCGTATTAAGACATCTCTCCTCTGATCTCTAACTGATGTCGTCTGGCAGTTGGGCAACTTTTTGAACCGAGCAGGACGCTATGTCCCATGCGGCTGCACAGATTTCACTGGAGTCCCGACCGTGACCACAGCGAAGGCACTGGCTGGCCTCCTTGATCTTTAGCACCACTCAATCCCAGGGGCACAGGGTTGCTTCTCCTGGGCTCAGTCATTCTACTGCAGGGGCTGCTACCCACCACACTTCACAATAGTATGTGTGTGTGTGTGTGTGTGTGTGTGTGTGTGTGTGTGTGTGTGTGTGTGTGTGTGTGTGTGTGTGTGTGTGTATGTGTGTGTATTAAAATGGCTCTCACACCATCAGGGTTCACAGACATTTGTGATGCCTGACTTTGCAGGGCGACACACAACAAATTCCTTATTGTAGAAAGAAGACTTTTCTTCCAGAAGGGTTACTTGATTATAATGTCGCTCTGATAGATACAGAATTGTTACCACTCCCTGACAATGAAGGAGAACCCTAAAGTAGTAATTCACCTTAATGAAAACCTGAGGAACTATTGCCAAACTGAAAGTAAGTTCCACAAACTAGTAATGAAGATCTTGGACAGTGATTCAGAGGAAAAGCTGGTGTGATAGGCAACAGAGGTTGTGGAGCCATGTGACTGACATTCACTGAGGATAAAGATTCCCTTTATTTCATTGAGTCTATTACAGACTATAGCAATTCCATTCTGAAGCTTCAAACCTTAATTTACTGGTTCACTGTTTGAGGTCCAGTATGGGAAACACTACCCTTATCAGCCCTTTTTGGATTTGAAAATAATTTTTGAAAACGCTTTTCATGAGGTAACAGTGTAATTTCCCCCTGGGTGAGGAGAGTCTGGATTATGGAGAAAAAGAGGAAATTATGGAGGGATCGTTATGGGGAGAAGACTAGAAGAAAATTGAAGGAGGAAGAGAAAAATTCTATATTTACAAAGGTGACTTATTATAAGGGTATCGAATCCATGGGAGACTCAGACGTCTAGAAAAATTGTATGGTTACTGCATCTGTGAACCAATATTTAAGCCACAATGTTCTTCTATGAGCCAGTGATAATGCAGAGGTGTGGGTTCTAAACCAAGCCACATAAAGCGGGGCCTCGCAAATATATTTCCCAGCTTGAGCAAGTTGATTTGCCATGTTGGCCAATTCTTCAGAGAAATCACCGATGAAGGGGCCATTATGGAGCTATTTTGACTGCCCAGAGGACGCCCCACTGACCCAGGAACAGATTGGTCTCAGTGGCTTAAAAAGCTATGCTTCAAGTCACCAGTCCGGGTGATCGTGAAAAGAAGTTCTATCTGCCATAGGCAACACTTTATTTTTGACCAAGAGGGAAACTGGTGGATACACTGCTGAAGAAGACGACCTTATTTTCAGGAGATCCCCAGAAAACAGGCACTTTCAGATCAAAAGCTTAGGCTTAGTGAAGTGATTATCAGGGTATTTCTACTCCTTCAACATCTTCAAATTCAGAATGAGAGGGAAATGCTGTTGGGTGCACCCCTGTACAATGTCCATTTTCAGACATGATCAGATATCAAAATCAAACATCAGAATGAGGTCAGTTTGAGGCTAAATACCCTGTCTGACCAGTGATCCTGACAAGTGACTTTTACAACTGTAATAATAATAAATAAATAAAAAGTCACTGTTTGCTGATGGGACTTGAATCCAAAATTCTGTGTCCAGAAGCCACTGCACTAACCACGGAGCTATAAACTTAGGTGAAGAAACCTAGGAGTTCTATTTGGTTGTATGATTTTCAGTGCAAACCTGTCTGAAACTCATTGGGATGTATGCACAGACTGCAAGCAAGCCAAATTCAAATGATGTTTGATTTTGATGTGTGAGTCTGATGTGTGACTTTCTTTAAACATCAGAATCACAATGACTTTTAGTTACCCTGAGTATTTTCATGGTTGATCGCATAAGACAAGAAAAGCTGCCAGTTACTAAGATGTCTAAAAGTAATTGTGATTCTTATTTTGATGTTTGAGAAAAGTCAAATATCAAAGCCAAGCATCACTGAAGTTTGTGTGCTAGCCAGCATCATTTAAAAATCAAAAGTTTATTTTTTCTGCACCAGGGATTTGAATTCAGAAAGTCCACTCTGTGAGGCAAGAGAGTTACCATTCTGCCATAAACTCAAATAATGCTGCCAGATAGTAAATCTCATAAACCAAGAAAAACTAAGCAAATACTCATGGAGTCTGGAAGTCCTTCTGATTTTGATTCTGATGTGTGAAGAAAGTCAGATATCAAACTCATTCATCAAACTCATATATCATTTGAATTTGGTTTGGACAATGTCTGTGTGAAAGTCCTGATTGCACTGAAAATAACATAACCAAGTATGGCCACTTTTCTGTAATGAGTTTATAGCTCAATGGTAAGTGTGCTGACTGAAACATATGCTTTTGGGTTCAAGTCCCAGTAGGGACACTCAACTTTTTATAATTAATTATTATTACTACTAATATTGTACTATTATTATTATCCTTTCGAACCAAAACTATGTGAAACAGATGCCTTACCATTAAACTGTAGGTTCGTTATTTGACTATTTAGGTAGTGATATATAATAATTACCGTATTTTTCGGACCATAAGACGCACTTTTTTCTTCCAAAATTTTGGAGGAAAATGGGGGGTGCGTCTTATGGTCCGAATGTTGGGGGGTGGTGTGTATATATATATATATATATATATATATATGGTGTGGGGGAGCGGTAGCAGTGGAGGAGCGGGGCACAGGAGGCAGCAGCCACCCTCTCTAGCCTACACTGCCCCCGCTGCTAAAGAAAATGAATATTCACTGCTCCCCACGCCCATGGGGCGTGGGAAGCACTGAATATTCATGCTCCTTAATAGCGGTATACAGTGTAGCCACGCTGCTGCTCCTGATGCTGCCGGCTATCTCCTGTGCTCGCTGATAAAGGGCATGAATATTCAACCTCTCTCCACTCCCATGGGCGTGGGGAGGGAGTGAATATTCATGGCCTTTAATGAGCGGGCACAGGAGATAGCCGGCAGCAGCAGCCGCAGCGTGGCTCCGCTGTGTGCCGGCTATGAAGGAGAGTGAAGTCGCTGATCCCCGCGTGCACAGTCCCGACATGGAGAGCAGTGACTTCCGGCAGCTGATCTCTCCATGTGAGCCGCGCATGACAGGGACGTCATGCGCGGCTCACATGGAGAGATCAGTGCAGGCAGACAGGACGCAGCGCTGGAGGAGAGAAGAGAGGTGAGTAGGAGTGTTTATTTATTTTAAGGTGCAGCCTGATGGGGATTAGGGGGACCATGCATACTAGGACAGGGAATAGCGGTGCCATGCATACCAGGACAGGGGATTAGAGGTGCCATGCATACCAGGACAGGGGATAAGGGGTGCCATGCATACCAGGACAGGGGATTAGGGGTGCCATGCATACCAGGACAGAGATTAGGGGTGCCATGCATACCAGGACAGAGATTAGGGGTGCCAAGCACACCAGGACAGGGATGAGGGGTGCCAAGCATACCAGGACAGGGATTAGGGGTGCCATGCATACCAGGACAGGGATTAGGGGTGCCATGCATACCAGGACAGGGATTAGGGGTGCCATGCATACCAGGACAGGGATGAGGGGTGCCATGCACACCAGGACAGGGATGAGGGGTGCCATGCATACCAGGACAGGGATGAGGGGTGCCATGCACACCAGGACAGGGATGAGGGGTGCCATGCACACCAGGACAGGGATGAGGGGTGCCATGCATACCAGGACAGGGATGAGGGGTGCCATGCATACCAGGACAGGGATGAGGGGTGCCATGAATATCAGGATAGGTATGAGGGGTGCCATGCATACCAGGATAAGGATGAGGGGTGCCATGCATACCAGGATGGAGGGATGCCAGGCATACCAGGATGGGGATGGGGACCACATATAAAAGAAAGGGGGGGCGGCATATATACTAGGATGGGGATCACGTATTAAAGGAAGGGGGGGCATATATACCAGGATGGGTGACATTGTCAGAATTGGGGGACATTACCCCTATACCAGTGTCAGCAGAAGACCCCCTCCCCCTTAAAAGTGCATCATGACCACATTTTTTGCTCAAATTTTTATTTTTTTATTTTCCTCCTCTAAAACCTAGGTGCGTCTTATGGTCCGGTGCGTCTTATAGTCCGAAAAATACGGTACATAGCAAAAGTAAATTGGTAGTTTGCAGCCAGTTCTTGGGTGGATGGAAAGAAAAATTTACAATAAAGAAATGTTATCATTAGACCCCTTTAAGAAATTATGCAAATGTACAGTCACTTAGAAATAGATATGTAGTAAATTAGTGCCTCCCAATTTACTTTGGCTATGTAATTTACCATGCAAATAGACAGCGTGTCTGAAACTCTTAACACGTCAGGATGACAATCAGAATGTCAGATATTAAAAGTAAAACACCGTACACAGTATTTTGGCCACCTTTATGCAACATTAAAAAAAGAAGATTATACCTTCCCTCTATACAACCATTAATAATTGTCCATAATTGACAAAATCCCTAAATCTAATCTTTATCCACTGGTGAATGCATTAGTGCATACTGACACCCTGTTTGAACTGTAGATTTCATATGCAAACAAATATTCATATATCACACCTCTGGATCACTAGATGGCTATACAGGGATGAATCACTACAGCTTTTCTTTGTCATTTCAGCACAGGAATGGTGGTACCAACGTAAGGTTCCTGACCCTAGTCTTATACTCAGCAGCCACCGTCTTCAGCAATTCCCAGTGCCGCTCCGGTCCTGTGCTGCCATCTTGTGACCACAACTTCTGACTCACTTGAAGTCAGAGATAACAGTCTCAGATTCTCAATGTAAGTCTGTGAGAGCCTCGTTACAGTGAAGTAGTGACTTCCGGATCACTCCAACAAACAGTGGAAAGATCTGCAGGTCACAGACTGCTGAAGACCGACCGGAGCAGTGCCAAGAACAGATGAAGACGGGGCAGGTAAGTGTAAGACCAACGGCAAGGAACAGAGATTAGTAGCAGCACTCCAGCGGTAAAATGAAGAAAAAAAAACCCTTGAGTGGTGCTTCAGTCCAGCTCCATCCACTCACTGGGACATTGTTATGGCCCACAAAAGGACACAGAAATTGAATGCAGCACTTACTGTATAACAAACATTTCACAATGTATTTTACAACAAATATTTAAAAAAGAATGTTACCTTGAATATTTTCTAACTCTATCATAGGTTAGGCCTTCAAGACCTGCCCAGACATCTTCTTGATCTGACATTATGGTCTCCGTGTTGGACATTTGAGAAAATGTATGCAGGACTGGCAGGGCCCATACCCAGTGCTCTATAGCTTGATCTATACATCGCTGGCATAGCTGCCTTAATAGATCATGTATGCTGTAACACAAAAGTAAAAGAAAGCGCAAGTAATCAGAGGGCACACATTGAGGAAAAATAGATCAAAAACATAAATCCAAACATCATTTCTTACCTCATAACAAAATGTATTTTTTTCACAATGAAGCAAAGGTGCATTAAATACTGCAGACAACACATAGAAATACAATAGGGGAGATGTATGAATACCCCTTCCCGTTGGGGAAAATTTTTGATTTTTTTTGCACTTTTATTTATTTTTTACATTTGCATAGCCATATGAGGGATTGCTTTTATTTTCTTTTTTTTCCTTGGGTTTTTTTTTTTTTTGGGGGGGG
The DNA here is from genome assembly GCF_046119375.1 of Phyllobates terribilis. NCBI lineage: Eukaryota > Metazoa > Chordata > Amphibia > Anura > Dendrobatidae > Phyllobates > Phyllobates terribilis. The sequence goes on along the minus strand of NW_027362770.1, from coordinate 128,939,547 downwards.
GGGGGGTGAGGGTAGTTTTAATTTAAAAAAACATATTGAAAAAGTCTGGTTTTGTAAAGCTTTACAAAAGTAGTAATTGATTATGAAGGAACCAAGTTTTAATAACACACCGAGAACAAGACAATGGAGTGGAAGAAAGGAATGTAAAGAGGCCAGTTGTAGCATTTTACATGTATATGTGTAAAGGGTCTAGGAGGTGGAACCTCTGAGCAACTATACAAAGGGGCAGTCCTTGTAAGGAAGCGGATGGCTCCCAGGGAAGGCGGGCAGGTAGTCACGGCAAGTGACAGGGACAGTCTCTGGGTAGAAGGGCAGGAGGTCACGGCAAGTGACGGGGACAGTCTCTTGACAGGCGGATGGTCACGGTAAGTGACAGCAGGGTAAGAGTCTCTAGACGGGCAGGTGGTCACGGCAAGTGACAGCAGGGAAAGAGTCTCTAGACGGGCAGGTGGTCACGGCAAGTGACAGCAGGGAAAGAGTCTCTAGATAGGCTAGCAGGCAGGTAGTAGGTGAGCGCTCCCAGGTGAGCGGGCAAGAGTCTCTGGACAGGCAGGTGGTCACGGCAAGTGACGGCAGAGCCTCCAGGTAGGCTAGCAGGCAGGTAGCAGGTGAGAACTCCCGGGTGAGCGGGCAAGAGTCTCTGGACAGGCAGGTGGTCACAGCAAGTGACGGCTAAGCCTCCAGGTAGGCTAGCAGGCAGGTAGTAGGTGAACGCTCCCAGGTGAGCGAGTAAGAGTCTCTGGACAGGCAGGCAGGTATCAGGCAGGTATCTAGCAGGTACTTCCTGGTCCGCAGGCGGACTGATCCATAGACAGACTGGCAGGTGCTGGTAGGCAGACTGTCGGACCACAGGATAGCAAGCAGGTAAGCAGATATCAGGCAGGTATCAAGCAGGAATCTGGCAGGTGACTGGCAGGTAACTGGTAACGGGACCTGAGGGCTGAAGCAGAGTTGAAAGGCTTTGCAACAACATTGCACGGGCACCTCCATTTTGGAGGAGGTGCCTTATATATGGTGAGGTCCTCCGGCCATTGGCCGGGGACTCCTTAGGACGGCGCGCGCGGCCCCTTTAAGAGAGGGGGAGCGCGCGCGCGCCCTAAGCACAGAGGCCGGGAAGCAGTGCGCGCTGCCAGCAGAGCGGGAGGAAGCCGCCGGGCACGGAGCGGAGAGGTGAGGGGAACGGCGTACCTGTCTGGCAGGAGGCAGGGACGCCGACGCTACAATATGTGTGTACATACACTACCGTTTGGTAGTCACCCAGACAATTTTGTGTTTTCCATGAAAACTCATACTTTTATTTATCAAATGAGTTGCAAAATGAATAGAAAATATAGTCCAGACATTCACAAGGTTAGAAATAATGATTTTTATTTGAAAGAATAATTTTCTCCTTCAAACTTTTCTTTCGTCACAGAATGCTCCCTTTGCAGCAATTCCAGCATTGCAGACCTTTGGCATTCTAGCTGTTAATTTGCTGAGGTAATCTTGAGAAGTTTCCCCCCATGCTTCCTGAAGCCCCTCCCACAAGTTGGATTGGCTTGATGGGCACATTTTTTACGTACCATACGGTCAAGCTGCTCCCACAACAGCTCAATGGGGTTGAGATCTGGTGACTGCGCTGGCCACTCCATTACAGATAGAATACCAGCTGCCTGCTTCTTCCCTAAATAGTTCATGAATAATTTGGAGGTGTGCTTCGGGTCATCGTCCTGTTGTAGGATGAAATGGGTTCCAATCAAGCGCTGTCCACAGGGTATGGCATGGCGTTGCAAAATGGAGTGATAGCCTTCCTTATTCAAAATCCCACTTACCTTGTACAAATCTCCCACTTTACCAGCACCAAAGCAACCCCAGACCATCACATTACCTCCACCATGCTTGACAGATGGCGTCAAGCACTCTTCCAGCATCTTTTCAGTTGTTCTGCGTCTCACAAATGTTCTTCTGTGTGATCCAAACACCTCAAACTTTGATTCGTCAGTCCATAAAACTTTTTTCCAATCTTCCTCTGTCCAATGTCTGTGTTTTTTTGCCCATATTAATCTTTTCCTTTTATTAGCCAGTCTCCGATATGGCTTTTTCTTTGCCACTTTGCCCTGAAGGTCAGCATACCGGAGTCGCCTCTTCACCGTAGACGTTGACACTGGCGTTTTGCGTGTACTATTTAATGAAGCTGCCAGTTGAGGAGCTGTGAGGCTTCGATTTCTCAAACTAGAGATTCTAATGTACTTGTCTTGTTGCTCAGTTGTGCAGCGGGGCCTCCCACTTCTGTTTCTACTCTGGTTAGAGCCGGTTTGTGCTCTCCTCTGAAGGGAGTAGTACACACCGTTGTAGAAAATCTTCAGTTTCTTGGCAAATTCTCGCATTGAATAGCCTTCATTCCTAAGAACAAGACTAAACTGTCGAGTTTAACATGAAAGTTCTCTTTTTCTGGCCATTTTGAGAGTTTCATAGAACAAACAAATATAATGCTCCAGATTCTCAACTAGCTCAAAGGAAGGTCAATTTTATAGCTTCTCAAATTAGCCAAGCAGTTTTCAGCTGGGCTAACATACTTGTGCAAGGGTTTTCTAAACATCCATTAGCCTTCTTAGCAAACACAATGTACCATTAAAACACTGGAGTGGTGGTTGTTGGAAATGGGCCTCTATACACCTATGTAGATATTGCAATAAAAACAAGACGTTTGCAGCTAGAATAGTCATTTACCACATTAACAATGTATAGAGTGTATTTCTGATTCATTTAATGTTAGCTTCATTGAAAAAAAAAATGTGTTTTTCTTTCAAAAATAATGACATTTCTAAATGACCCCAAACTTTTGAATGGTAGTGTATATATATACTTATATCCTGGTAGTGGGGGACTCAATTATTAGGGGAACAGATAGACGATCCCTGTCTTTATGACAGATTGCCCTAACAGTGTGCTGCCTACCTGGCGCTCGAGTCCGGCACATCGCTGATAAGGTTGACAGATTACTGGGAGGGGCTGGTGAGGACCCAGTGGTCATGGTGCACATTGGCACAAATGACAAAGTTAGAGGTAGGTGGAAGGTCCTTAAACATGATTTCAGGGAATTAGGCTGCAAGCTTAAAGCAAGGACCTCCAAGGTGGTATGGTCTGAAATACTAACTGTACGACGTGCCACGCCAGAGAAGCAATGGGAGATTAGGGAGATAAATAAGTGGCTCAGGAACTGGTGTAGAAAGGAGGGGTTTGGGTTCCTGGAGAACTGGGTCAACTTCTCAGTTTGCTACAGATTCTAAGCTAGGGACGGGCTGCACCTCAATGGGGAAGGTGCAGCTGTACTGGGGGAGAAAATGGCTAGAAGGTTGGAGGAGTGTTTAAACTAGGGATTGGGAGGGAGGGTATTAATTTTATAGGTGGGGAAGATTGTGCCCAGTTCACTATCTGTACTAATAAAGAAATTGGGGGTGGTGTTAGAACAGTCAATGTAGTAAGAAGGAATAGAGGTACAGAGAGATCCATAAAATGCATGTACACTAATGCCAGAAGCCTCACCAACAAAATGGAGGAATTAGAATTTATTTTGTTGGAAAATAATTATGACATGGTGGGGATATCTGAGACATGGCTGGACGAGAGCCATGACTGGGCAGTTAATTTACAGGGCTATAGTCTGTTCAGAAATGACCATACAAACAAGCGAGGGGGGTGTGTTTATATGTAAAGTCATCCTTAAAACCCATCTTGTGTGAGAATATATGTGAATCTAATAAAAATGTAGAGTCCCTGTGGGTTGAGATAAGGGGAGGGGGAATATATAATAAATTACTGATGGGGGTTTGTTATAAGTCTCCATAAATAATGGAAGCAGCGGAGAATATCCTCATAAAGCAAATAGATGAAGCAGCAACTCAAGGAGAAGTAATTATTATGGGGGACTTCAACTACCCTGAAATACATTGGGGAACACTAAACTCTACAGGGTAATCACTACAGAGGAGGACAATTTTATATTACAGGAGGATCTATGTAAACTAGAAGCTTGGGCAGATAAATGGCAAATGAGCTTTAATGGGGATAAATGTAAGGTAATGAACTTGGGCAGAGGAAATAAAATGTATAATTATATGCTTAATTGTAAAACACTGGGCAAAACTGTAACTGAAAAAGACCTGGGTGTATTGGTGGACGACAAGCTCAGGTTTAGTGGCCAGTGTCAGGCTGCTGCTGCAAAGGCAAGTAAAATAATGGGATGCATTAAAAGAGGCATAGATGCTCATGAGGAGAACATAATTTTACCTCTATACAAGTCACTAGTGCGACCACACTTAGAATACTGTGTACAGTTCTTGTCTCCGGTGTATAAGAAAGACATAGCTGAACTAGAGAGGGTGCAGAGAAGAGGGACCAAGGATATTAGAGGACTGGGGGGTCTGCAATACCAAGACAGGTTATCACACTTGGGGTTATTTACTTTGGAAAAACGAAGGCTTAGGGGTGATCTTATTACTATGTACAAGTATATGAGGGGACAGTACAAAGACCTTTCTACTGATCTTTTTACTCTGAGGCCTGAGACGGGGACACGGGGGCATCTTCTACGTCTGGAGGAAAGAAGGTTTAATCATAATCACAGACGCGGATTCTTTACTGTAAGAGCAGTGAGACTATGGAACTCTCTGTCGCATGATGTTGTAATGAGTGATTCACTACTAAAATTTAAGAAGGGCCTGGATGCCTTTCTTGAAAAGTATAATATTACAGGTTATATATACTAGATTCCTTGATAGGGTGTTGATCCAGGGAACTAGTCTGATTGTCGTATGGAGTCGGGAAGGAATTTTTTCCCCAATGTGGAGCTTAGTGTTTGCCACATGTTTTTTTTTTTGCCTTCCTCTGGATCAACATGTTAGGCTATGGGTTGAGCTAGATGGACTTAGTCTTCCCTCAACCTTAAAAACTATGTTACTATGTTATATATATATATTCAATTAATGGATTTTTAGGTACAAATGTCCCACAATCATTGGAGAAGAATGATGCTTAAATGGAGTCTGTCAGCACATAATGACTGTTTAACAGGGCTGTGGAGTCGGAGTCGGTGTCCATTTTGGTGGAGTTGTAGCCGGTATAAAATGGAGCAATTCCGACTCCTAAGCTATATAATAAATTGGATACAGTAGTTCAATGCAGTTTGTGGGGAATATTTTTTCAGAAGAATTTGGGAAAGTTCTGAAATGTATAAATGTCTGTCCTATTCCTGATCTAAGGGTCTAGACCAGGGGTCTCAAACTCAGCTGGGTATATGGGCCGCACACGGAAAAACATTTAATTTGGGGGGCCGCATTATTTGCATGACAAAGTGACATTTTTAGTGATACCATTTTATTTTCTATACACCTTTTGAACTGGTCCTCATATTGCAGACATGGTCTCCCCTCCAGGCCCCCCATATTGCAGACATGGTCTTCCCTCCAGGTCCCCCATATTGCAGACATGGTCTCCCCTCCAGGTCTCCCATATTGCAAACATGGTGGGGAGGTGCACTTAACTGTTTGGCCACACCAAGGTTGCACCGAGCGCCTGTACTTGGTTTGAACGGTCATTATGTGCTGACAGAGTTTCTTCAAGAGTCATAAAACAGTTGAGACAGAATTGAGACCAAAGTGATGGCGTAGGATCGGAGAGGTTATCCATCCAAGGTGACCAAGCATTGTAGAAGTGTTCCAGATTATAAATTCTGGTGTCTTCTTTGCATTCAAACAACATGATTGTGCGAATGCGCTGCTTGACCATTGGGTAGCAAACAATTCATTTTTTAATACAAATTCGGAAATAATGTTAAGTTGTTCAGACTGGGCATTGATAAAGGACGTTAAGTGAATTGTCAGTGAATAGACTGGCATTGTATTCCTTGGTTCTCAGAATCAAACCAGAGAAGACCGACTGTGCTCTAATCGCCACTGTCAAATGGCTCCATCACTACGACAAACAAAACCAGAGACAGCGAACTTTCGAGACACATTTCTCTCGCTGTTTGTAATTTTGATTGGCATTATTCCCTTTACCACATAATGTGCTAAAAAGCTTGAAATTTTTTTTTCAAATGGGGTGAAATGATGGCAACACAATGCCACCATTATTTTCTGGTTACATTTTATGTATATAGTAAATGTAACCACAATTCTGCAGGCCAGATTGGTTAGAGCTACAACAAACTTTGTAATAATAATAAAAAAAATAAAATAAATAAATATATATTTTTCTGTAAATGGAGCTGCGCGAGAGCTTGTTTTTGCAGGATGAGCTCATTTTTTTATTGGTAAAATATAGGGGTTTATACAATGTTTTGAGTGACAAGCGGTGACCAAAAAGCAGGAATTGTTGTTTCATTTTATTTTTTCTTCACGTCATTTACCTTGTGTTAATTAATTTTGTACTTTCAAAGACTATACTTATTGACATGGCAATAACCAAATTACTTATATAAAATTTTGAAATATTTTCTTTTAATGTTTTCACAATAATTTTTTTACCGTTTTTCACTTATTGTTTAGTGTCCTAGTTTATATGAATATGTGATCATTTGATTACTGTTCAATATATAGCAGTAAGTTTGTATTTCGGTATAAAATAAAAATCACACTAGTGAATGGAGTATATACTATCGCACTCGCAGACGTCAAAGATAAATGTCTGAAAGAATCTAGAACACCAGGGTAAACATATGTCAGGTGTAATCCGGCTAATGCCGTAATAGACCTACCTACAATAGTGTCAATAATAAAAATAAAAAAATCCCTGCACCTGCAATCCCCTATTGTGCTGCTATAGGGATCACAGAGCCAACTGATAAAACCATCCAATTAGATACTACATATGAACCAATGCAGTGGATAGCACAATGGTTAAAGTATCTGTGTAGTTTGCTTTGTCCTCCTATAATGTGCTGGGTCCTGGAATCCCCGTATAATGCCTGGCGGTGAAAAAGTCTGTAATGGGAGCGTCCTCCCAGAGATGCCCCTTACCATGAATCTTCAGCTGGCGCCCGACCTGCGGCGTGCCCCGGCCGGAAGTGGTTAGGGTGACGTCACTGCTCAGAGAGCCTCAGAGAGGCCACAAAACCCAACGCGTATCGAAGGAATCATGGTCCTTCTTCTTCAGGGAGTGGCCCAAAAATGTTCATCATGATTATATAGCACTACTAATTAACCTTTCCAGCTACAGAGGAGTTTTAATTCCCCTAAGCACACCTGATGTATAGGCTCCAGGAGACACACCCAGAGCAAAAAGGGGCCCCTAGTTATGTGATAAATAGTGGATGCAAATAGATATATTATATATAAAAAGTAGCCTGAAAAATATATAATAGTATCTTTATTCTGGATAGAAAAACACTGATTAAAATTTAGTTTATTTAATAGTAATTTATTTAAAAGGTATATCAACCTATATCAAGAATTAAAAAGTGAAAAATATATATACGTGATTGTATGAAATATGAAATATAAATTGCTGTATGAATATCTAATATGTACACATACACTCCCATAAAAAGTTGTTATATCAACTATTAAAGTGATATTAAAAATATAATATTTAACTACAGAGGTAGTAGGATTAGACATATTCATGACTTCTTTACCCAGAATCACCCACCTATTGTTGAAATTGATGAAGCCCGAACTCTATTAAAGGTCCCTAGAGAAACTCTTATTTAGTGAGATGAGAGATTTATGGGAAGTTGCTTCACTGGTGAGGTATCAACAAGAACGATGGTACCCAGTGGCTTGGTGGTCTCCAAAACACTAGGTAGTGATTTTGGGGATCCATCTGTGCAACAAGAGTGGGACGAGATGTTTTCTAGTTTTTCCGCTAAGACGCTCCAGTTTATACTAGACAAACGGAGGGATAATGTGAGGCGGACTGGTGTCCACATAGCTGACCTCTTTCAAAAATTGAAACCCTTTAATCACCTGACAGATTCAGGATCTTTCTAAGAATATTATGCACAGACTCAATGAAAAAGAGAAGGTGATTATACAAAAAAAGATGAAGAAATTTACAAGAAACAATATACCACAATATGTGCACTTTCCAGTTCCCCAATCGATCCAACATAGTGTAGAGTATAATCATAAGAAAACAAATTAGTTAATAGTCCTTGATGAATATAACGCTACACCTACACACAATATATCAGACATTTCGATAGTTTTCTCTACATATACTAATACCGACTCCACACAATATACTCTGATGTCGGTACACACTAGAAAAGATAATAGGGTGGGTAATACTTCTGGTTTTAATACTCCCATGACGCCGGGAAATTCTTTCCTCGTAAATTGTAATGAAGGGGAGGGTACCATTTCCCACTGTAAGGACAGTAGTAGGGAATTAGATAATACTCTCACCATTCCTATCTCCAATAGGTTTACACAACTTTCTACTTTGCCAGAGGAGATAAATATTGACAACTCTCTTGTGGTAGGCACTGGTGTGAGCACGTTGGAGACTAACAATGAGGAACGTAATACTGCAGAACTCATCCGTAATTATAAGTCTAAACAAGTCAGGCATTTAACTGACCTATCGGATTCCAACAAATACAGGAATCAATGGAAAAATATGAGTGGTGGCAAAAATAGAACTACAAATGGATCCCTTTCAAGTGGACCCCGGGAGGGTTCTACAACCAGAAGCAAAAATGTTAGATCGTACAGGCAACCCCAAATTAACCGGGATTTTTTTCAAGGCAAGAATTTTAAAACCAAAAGAGGTAAAAGAGGGAGGAAATGCACCAAAATTAAAAAAGTAACTGTGCCATACCTCAAAAAAAATCTTTAATCTAAGTACACATGTACTGAATAAAGAAGAAGAAAGCCTCCTCCAAAAGGGACTCAAATTTGCCCCATCGACTGAAGCATATCCATTTAATTTATAAATCAGCATGAAAAAATTCTTACGTAATTTGGCTATAAAAAAGCATTTTATGAAAAAAGATATCAGTACTAAGGTTTTTTCTAATGTCAAACAGGAGAGATTTGTACACACCACATTATCCAGACCCTCTACCTTTAACCCCCTCAATGAGTACTCCAGCACATTCAGCGCATTTGAGAGTATGGTTACCTCAGCTATCCGGAAAATTGAAAAGAGGAATCTGAAGTATATTCTACAAAATTTAAGTAGAAAGGAGAAGGAGGCCATTACCCGACTACAAGAGAATTATGGCAAAATTTTCCGTCCAGCGGATAAAGGGGGAGGCATTGTGGTCCCTGATAGGACCATGTACGATGAAGAATCTCGGAAACTTTTAGGAGACTCTGCTACATACAAAAAATTGAGAAGTGACCCTACCACAAAGTTCATTAAGGAAATGAGTGTGCTTACATCTAAAGGTAAATGCTTAGGTATCCTTATAAGAAAGAATATCAGTATATACTTACAAAAACCCCGACCATAGCTGTTTTTTACCATATTCCTAAATTACACAAAAGTATTACATGCCCGCCTGGTAGACCCATCATTGCAGGTATAAATTGTCTAACAGCCAATTTATCTAAGTATGTAGACATCCACCTACAGAAATGTGTTCCATATTTACCGGCTTTTCTAAAGGACACAGGCCATATACTACAGATTCTAGATTCTATTCAATGGCAAAATGGATATATTTTGGGTACATTGGACATCAAGTCTCTATATACGGTTATTAAACAACAAAAAGGGTGCGAAGCATCAGATCATTTCCTTCGAAAGGCTAATATCTATGAGGACACACAAATCCAATTCATTTTGGACAGTATTGAATTTATCCTTACCCACTATTATTTCATGTATAAGCAAGATTTTTATTTGCAAACCTGGGGGACCGCGATGGGAACGCGTTTTGCACCAAGTTATACAAATTTGTATGTGACTAAGTGGGAGGAAACTTGCATTTTTATCAACGGGCAATTGCGTAATAATCTAATTTATGGCGACGATTTATCGATGATATTGTATTTATTTGGGATGGAACACAATCTGACTTGCAATCATTTATCGCCAGCCTAAATGAGAATGACTTCGGTCTTGAATTTACCCCTACTGTTAGTAATACTAGTATCAACTTTTTGTATCTGACGATCATGGTGAATCAGGGTCGCCTTTCCACAAAGTGTCATCGTAACTTGGTCGATTCCAATAGTTTTATACATATCACCAGTTGCCATCTACCGGTGTGGCTAACAGACCAATAGTTTTATACAGATCACCAGTTGCCATCTACCGGTGTGGCTAACTAACATCCCTAAGGGGCAGTTTACTCGCATTCGCAGAAATTGCACAAATGTGGAGGATTTTTTGGACGAATCTGAATATGTGAAAAAACAATTCCTAAATAGGGGATAAGACAAGGGCCATCTTGAGAAATCCATACAAGAGGTGCAAAAAATTCCCCGTAGGGACCTTGTGTTCAAGCAAAAGGAAACAGCCCAATTAGATGATATTTCATAACAGATATATCACTTAGCAATAAATACGCAATATCATTCTAATCACAGAAACTTAAGAAACATCATTAGTAGATATTGGTCTATTCTAAAACAGGACAAAACCATAGGGGAGTTATTACCAGATCGCCCAAGATTTATTTTTAGAAAGGCTCAAACGGTGGGTAACCTTGTAGCTCCTATTAAAATTAAACCAAAAACCGAAGTTACTACTAGAACTGTGGCCCCTATGAGTATGGGTTTCAATCCCTGTGGCAAATGTTATTGTTGCACTCGTACAAATATAAAATGGGGGATACAGACCTAATTTTCTGACTAGTGGTAGGAGATTCTATAACATCAAGGATTATATATCCGGTCATTCAACGGGTGTCATCTATATGATTCATTGCCTGTGTGACTAAATATATATAGGCCGAACAAAACGTAGACTTGTGGTTAGGATTAAGGAACATTTGGATAATATTAATAAGGGTTTTAAAGGGCATCACTTATCTCGACACATTTCTGATCATAACCGATCCTGTATAGGCATGTCTTTCTATGGGATTAAGAAGGTGCCAAGGAACTGGAGAGGGGGCAATTATCTAAGGCAAATGTCCAGGGTGGAATCCAAATGGATTTTTTGTTTGGCACCTAGGGTTTTGAATCATGAGATCGAGTTATATGCGTTTAATTAGGGGTTCACCAAATCCAGTCAGCCTTCCCCCCCCCCTTTTTTGCATGAACTCCAATGCCTCATTTTTTACCTTTATATTTTTATTCATATAGGTTTTCCCTAAAGGGTAGGTAGGCTATCGATGGGGCAAGTATTTCTGTTCCCTGCAAGACATCCTTTCAGGACTGATTAAGGAAAAATTGCCAAAAGGATTATTTTAATTTTTATATTATCATATATTATATTTTTAATATCATTTTAATAGTTGATATAACAACTTTCTATGGGGGTGTATGTGTACATATTAGATATTCATACATCAATTTATATTTAAGATTTCATACAATCACGTATATATATTTTTCACTTTTTAATTCTTGATATAGGTTCATATACCTTTTAAATAAATTACTATTAAATAAACTAATTTTTAATCAGTGTTTTTTCTATCCAGAATAAAGATACTATTATATATTTTTCAGGCTTCTTTTTATATATAATATACAGTACAGACCAAAAGTTTGGACACACCTTCTCATATAAAGATTTTTCTGTATTTTCATGGACTATGAAAATTGTACATTCACACTGAAGGCATCAAAACTATGAATTAACACATGTGGAATTATATACCTAACGAAAAAGTGTGAAACAACTGAAAAGATGTCTTATATTTTAGGTTCTTCAAAGTAGCCACCTTTTGCTTTGATGACTGCTTTGCACACTCTTGGCATTCTCTTGATGAGCTTCAAGAGGTAGTCACCGGAAATGGTCTTTCAACAATCTTGAAGGAGTTCCCAGAGATGCTTAGCACTTGTTGGCCCTTTTGCCTTCACTTTGTGGTCCAGCTCACCCCAAACCATCTCGATTGGGTTCAGGTCTGGTGACTGTGGAGGCCAGGTCATCTGGCGTAGCACCCCATCACTCTCCTTCTTGGTCAAATAGCCCTTACACAGCCTGGAGGTGTGTTTGGGGTCATTGTCCTGTTGAAAAATAAATGATGATCCAACTAAACCCAAACCGGATGGAATAGCATGGCGCTGCAAGAAGCTGTGGTAGCCATGCTGGTTCAGTATGCCTTCAATTTTGAATAAATCCCCAACAGTGTCGCAAGCAAAGCACCCCCACACCATCACACCTCCTCCTCCATGCTTTACGGTGGGAACCAGGCATGTAGAGTCCATCTGTTCACCTTTTCTGCGTAGCACAAAGACACGGTGGTTGGAACAAAAGATCTCAAATTTGGACTCATCAGACCAAAGCACAGATTTCCACTGGTATAATGTCCATTCCTTGTGTTCTTTAGCCCAAACAAGTCTCTTCTGTATGTTATATAAGGAAGGTAAAATCCGGTGCCACATGCGATAAATCCTTTAAATTAAAGGAACTGGACGCGTTTCAAGGACACAGCCCCTTATTCGTCAGTAAGGGGTTGTGTCCTCGAAACGCGTCCAGTTGTTCCCCTCCTAGGGCCATGTTGTGATTTTTAATTTTGGAATAAAAGGATTTATCGCATGTGGCACCGGATTTTACCTTCCTTATATATCCTTGCAAGTGTACGCTGGACACTAATCTGTGAGCCTGGGATTCCTGTGAGCATCAGGTGATATGAGCCAATTATCTTTTTTCAGTCTTTTGTATGTTGCCTGTCCTTAGCAGTGGTTTCCTAGCAACTATTTTACCATGAAGGCCTGCTGCACAAAGTCTCCTCTTAACAGTTGTTGAAAAGATGTGTCTGCTGCTAGAACTCTGTGTGGCATTGACCAGGTCTCTAATCTGAGCTGCTGTTAACCTGTGATTTCTGAGGCTGGTGACTCGGATAAACTTATCCTCAGAAGCAGAGGTGACTCTTGGTCTTCCTTTCCTGGGGCGGTCCTCATGTGAGCCAGTTTCTTTGTAGCGCTTGATGGTTTTTGCAACTGCACTTGGGGACATTTTCAAAGTTTTCCCAATTTTTCGCACTCACTGACCTTCATTTCTTAAAGTAATGATGGCCACTTGTTTTTCTTTACTTAGAATTTGTATTATGGCAAGAAAAAAGCAGTTAACAGTCTATTCAGTAGGAATATCAGCTGTGTATCCACCAGACTTCTGCACAACACAACTGATGGTCCCAACCCCATTTATAAGGCAAGAAATCCCACTTATTAAACCTGACAGGGCACACCTGTGAAGTGAAAGCCATTTCCGGTGACTACCTCTTGAAGCTCATCAAGAGAATGGCAAGATTGTGCAAAGCAGTCATCAAAGCAAAAGGTGGCTACTTTGAAGGACCTAGAATATAAGACATATTTTCAGTTGTTTCACACTTTTTTGTTAAGTATGTAATTCCACATGTGTTAATTCATAGTTTTGATGCCTTCAGTGTGAATGTACACTTTTCATAGTCATGAAAATACAGAAAAATCTATAAATGAGAAGGTGTGTCCAAACTTTTGGTCTGTACTGTATATATTTGCATTACTATTTCTCACATATCTAGGGGCCCCTTTTTGCTCTGGGTGTGTCTCCTGGAGCCTATACATCAGGTGTGCTTAGGGGAATTAAAACTCCTCTGTAGCCGGAAAGGTTAATTAGTAGTGCTATATAATCATGATGAAGGACCGTGATTCCTTCGATATGCGTTGGATTTTGTGGCCGCTCTGAGGCTCTCTGAGCAGTGACGTCACCCTAACCACTCCACCCCCCACCCCGTGTGCGGCATCAGCAAGCGGCGTAGCTTCCGGCTGGGGCACGCCACAGGTCAAGCGCCAGCTGAAGATTTACAACATAGGGCATCTCTGGGAGGACGCTCCCATTACAGACTTTTTCACAATATAGGAGGACAAAGCAAACTACACAGGTACTTTAACCAATGTGCTATCCACTGCACTGGTTCATATGTAGTGTCTAATTGGATGGTTTTATCAGTTGTCTCTGTGATCCCTATAGCACCACAATAGGGGATTGCAGATGCAGGGATTTTTCTTTTTTTCCATTATTTTTTTTTAAAATTTTATTTATTTATTTTTCCATTTTATTGACACTATTGTAGGTAGGTCTATTACGGCATTAGCCGGATTACTCCTGACATATGTTTACTCTGGTGTTCTAGATTCTATCAGACATTTATCTTTGACGTCTGCGAGCGTGGTAGTATATACTCCATTCACTACATTTATTCCCACAGGCAGGTGATTGTTACGGGTCCGGGTGGTGGAACCTCTGCCGCGGTGCAAGGAGGGACCCAGAGGGGGCGTAACTAGGTATCAACTCAGACCGACCCTGGTTGTACCGCGGCTAACGACTCCGTGACCAGGGAGGGACAGAGCAGAGGGACCAGGTGCTACTCTGGGGACGACCTTGTAAGAGAGCAGGTGGCTCCCACGGGTCAGATGACTGGGACTGACCGCTATAGCGGAAGGGCACAACAAGCAGGCAGAAGTCTCTGGGTTAGTAGACGGGTGGTCACGGCACGTGACGGCAGAGCAGGCAGAAGTCTTTAGGTTAGCAGACGGGTGGTCACGGCACGTGACGGCAGAGCAGGCAGAAGTCTTTAGGTTAGCAGACGGGTGGTCACAGCATGTGACGGCAGAGCCTCCAGGTAGGCTAGCAGGTAACAGGCAGGTAACAGGCGAGTGCTCCCAGGTGAGCGGGCTAGCAGGCACGGCAGGTAGCAGGCAGGTAACTGGCAGGTGCTTCCTGGTAAGCGGGCGGACTTGCCCATAGACAGACTGTCGGGCTGGAGAGTAGTCAGACTGGTGGACTGGAACAGTAGTCAGGCTGGCAACTGGACGTGAGGGCTGAAGCAGAGGTAAGTATGCTGTGCATCAACTTTTGCTCGGGCACCTCCATTTTAGAGGAGGTGCCTTATATATGGGAGGTCCTCCGGCTACTGGCCGGGGACTCCTTAGGACGGCGCGCGCGGCCCCTTTAAGAGAGAGGGAACGCGCCCTAAGCACAGTGCCCAGGTAGCTGCGCGCGCCGGCAGCAGCAGGAAGAGGAGCGCAGGAGGACGCAGCGCGGGGAGTTGAGAGGGATGGCGTCTATGCCTGGCAGGGGGCAGAGACGCCGATGCTACAGTACCCGCCCCTTTACGCCCCCTCTTTTTTAGGCCAGAAAGAAATTTTTCAAGGAGAAGCGGGGCATGGATGTTCTCCCTGGGTTCCCAAGTTCTCTCCTCTGGGTCAAACCCCTTCCAATCCACCAGAAAAAAAGGTTTTTCCTCTTACCCTCTTGGTGGCCAGAATATTCTCTACCTCAAAAACGTCCTCAGCGGAAACCGGAGCAGGGGAAGAACCTGGTTTGTTGGAAAAAGAATTAAGCACAACTGGTTTGAGGAGAGAAACGTGGAAGGAGTTGGGAATCCGTAAGGTGGCTGGGAGTTTCAACTTGTAGGCCACTGGAATGATTTGTTTAAGGACTTCGAATGGACCGATGAACCGAGGGCCCAACTTGTAGGAGGGCATTTTGAGCCGAACGTGTTTGGAGGAGAGCCAAACCTTGTCTCCCGGACGGAATTGAGGCGGATCCAGACGTCTCTTGTCAGCATGTCTCTTCATCCGCTCGTAGGACTGAAGAAGTGCGGACCTAGTATTCTCCCAAATGGTGGAAAATTCGCTGACCAGAGACTCCGCGGCAGGGTTGTCCACAGAAGCGGAGAAGGGAAAAGGAATCCGGGGATGTTGACCATAGACTATAAAGAACGGAGACTTGGAAGACGATTCGCTCTCATGGTTGTTGTAGGAGAATTCGGCCCATGGCAGGAGATCCACCCAATCAGAATGGTGAGAGTTAACATAGTGCCGGAGGTAGCTGGTAAGGATCTGGTTGATCCGCTCCACTTGACCATTGGACTGTGGATGGTAAGCGGAGGAGAAATCCAGGGTGACATCCAGCAGCTTACATGTAGCTCTCCAGAAAGGTGAGGTGAACTGAACCCCTCGATCCGACACAATGTGGAGGGGTAGGCCATGGAGACGGAAGATGTGAAGGAAGAAGTCCTTAGCTAGCTCTGATGCAGACGGGAGACCAGGCAGAGGGATGAAGTGAGCCATTTTAGAGAAGCGGTCGGCGACCACCCAAATGACTGTACAACCGGCAGAGACAGGGAGGTCAGTGATAAAGTCCATAGCAATGTGTTGCCACGGGGCATCAGGTACGGGAAGAGGCAGGAGATGACCGGCTGGTAGATGTCTGGGAACTTTGTTGCGGGCACAGGACGAACAGGCTGAGATGAAGTCTACCACATCCTTGCGCAGGGTAGGTCACTAGTAATGCCGGGTGATTAGCAGGAAGGTCTTCTTTTGGCCAGCATGGCCGGCTAGTTTAGATGAATGACCCCAGCAAAGAACCTTCTCACGATCTGGTACTGCTACAAACGTCTTACCGGGTGGAAGACGAGTCAGATCCAAGGGGGCCACCTTCATCACCTTGGAGGGGTCGATGATGGGCATAGGCTCCTCCTCTTGATCGGAGGACAGGAAGGATCGGGACAAGGCGTCGGCTTTGACATTCTTGTCCGCCGGGCGGAAATGTAGGACGAAGTCGAATCGGGCGAAGAACAAAGACCACCAGGGGCCTGACGCGCATTGAGTCTTTGGGCATTTTGGAGATATGCCAGATTTTTGAGATCCGTATAGATGATCACCAGGTATAGAGCCCCTTCAAGCAGGTAGCGCCACTCCTCCAGCGCCAATTTAATGGCTAACAATTCTCGTTCTCCAAAGGCAGGTAACTGGCAGGTGCTTCCTGGTAAGCGGGCGGACTTGCCCATAGACAGACTGGCGGGTTGAATGGAGGACAGACTGTCGGGCTGGAGAGTAGTCAGACTGGCGGACTGGAACAGTAGTCAGGCTGGCAACTGGACCTGAGGGCTGAAGCAGAGGTAAGTATGCTGTGCATCAACTTTTGCTCGGGCACCTCCATTTTAGAGGAGGTGCCTTGTATATGGGAGGTCCTCCGGCTATTGGCCGGGGACTCCTTAGGACGGCGCGTGCGGCCCCTTTAAGAGAGAGGGAGCGCGCGCGCCCTAAGCACAGTGCCCGGGAAGCTGCGCGCGCCTGCAGCAGCAGGAAGAGGACCGCAGGAGGACGCCGCGCGGGGAGCGGGGAGGTGAGAGGGACGGCGTCTCTGCCTGGCAGGGGGCAGAGACGCCGTTGCTACAGTGATCACACGAAACCTGCTCTACTACCAGCAGCTGCATTTCTTCTAGCAATTGTATAGCGCGAGTGAGTGGTGATTTTTAAAAATTACAATCTCCTATGAAGTCCAGCAACAGGCTGGACTTCACAGAAGTGCAATGATGGTGGAGAGAAGGGATACAACGGCAACCCATCGACTCCCTATGTCCGCATTGTGGTGGAGAGATGGACATCAAAACAGATACACCGCCCGCCCGGCATCAGAAGCAATTAATTGGTTAAAACAGCAAGTAATCAGAGCTAGCTCTGACCGCTGTTTGAGGAGGGTGCTTG
The DNA here is from genome assembly GCF_046119375.1 of Phyllobates terribilis. Lineage (NCBI taxonomy): Eukaryota > Metazoa > Chordata > Amphibia > Anura > Dendrobatidae > Phyllobates > Phyllobates terribilis. Next base: position 128,921,965 of record NW_027362770.1, on the reverse strand, counting down.
CTGGTTCCAGAGCCTGCTCCATACAACTGCATCAGATCTAGGACAAACTTTGACATTTTATGTTGGAAAGATGTTAAAGGGTTGTCTGCAAAAAAAGATTTATTATAAGGTTGCAGACATAGAAAATTACTTTTCCACATTTTTTCACTTGAATATATTTTATTGGTATTTTGTGTGATGTACCAACACAAAGTAGCAAGTGTTTGTAAAGTGTAAAGGAAATGATACATGTTTTTCTAATTATTTTAAAACTATAAAATCGGTAAAATTGTGAGGTGCATTTGTATTCAGCCCTGTTGTCAGATACCCAAAAATAAAATTCTGAATGACCAATTGCCTACAGAATTCATATAATTAGTAATTTGAGTCCACCTGTGTGTACTTTATTCTCAGTATAACTACAGCTGTTCTGTGAAGACCTCAGAGGTTTGATTGAGAACGTAAGGGATCAAGCAGCATCACGAAAACCAAGGAGCACACCAGACAGGTCAGGGACAAAGTTGTGGAGAAGAGTAAAGCAGGGTTAGGTTATAAAAAATAGCCCAAGCTCTGAATATCTATAGGAGCATAATTCACCTCATTATTCATAAACGGAAGGAATATGGAACAACTGTAAACCTATCGAGACATAGCCGACCACATAAATGGACATCCCAAGCCAAGAGAGCACTACTTGGAGAAGCAGCCAAGAGGACCACGGTCACTCTGGAGGAGCTGCAGAGATCCGCAGCTAAGGTGGGAGAATCTGTCCACAGGAGAACTATTAGTCGTAAACTCCATAAATCTGGCATTTATGGTAGAGTGGTAAAAAGAAAGCCATTTTAAAGGAAGCAGGCCATAAAAAATCCATAAAAATCAGTATTAAAAGCAGTATTTCATTCATTAGAAAGATCAATGTGAATTAAGCAAAATAACTCTCCTTCAAAATTAAAAAATGCAAAGAATGAATGATAACAGGTGATATGGTGCTCCCTTGAAATGGATAAAAAGCCACTGTAGAAGTAAAGCGGCTTTATTAAAATACAATATGTTTCGCCTTAAACAGTTATCAGGTGCATAAAAAGTTGTAAGACCAAACAGACTTAAATGGGGATGAACAGAGACTCATACTCATTCTGTCACCTCGTTGAGACCATCTAAGAGCAGAAATTGTAAGTTATAAGTCTAATAGGATTCCTTTTTATTCAACATCTTTTATCTATCTTGGGTATCATGACCAATTTGCTCCAATGGGGTAACTGACTACATCAGAATTATTATTTTGTTTGATGGACATGTGCCATGAAAGACATTTTTTGCATTGTGACTGTGGCCATTCATATGAGATCGTAGGGTTTGGATTGTGCTTGCCGAAATATTGGTATACGTGTTTTCAGTGCAACTTTATTTAAAACATGACAATCCAAAAAGAAACAAAAACTGCAGTGTCAAAAACTCGATAAAAAGACGGGAAAAAAAAGCGCTCAAAAACGCAATGAAAAAAGTCACCTAATTTAGCCATTAGGTGCAGAAATTCTGCACCATCAAAAATTCCCCAAATACTCATTGTGGGAACGTAGCCTAGTAATACCAACACTAGTTCATCACTAAACCATTAAAGATATTAGACAAACTTACCCAGGAAAGTTACTGAACAGAGTCTTTGTATTCTGGAGTTCAGCAATCAACTTTTCTCTCGGCATTTCATCCAAGCACAGGACACTGCAGATGTTTGCTAAATGCTCTTTGCTAACAGAAAGGGAAAATCTCTGAACAATCCGGAGGCAAATTATTCCTGCAGTTATTCGGTTCAGCTTCACATCAGTTTCCTGCTGCTTATTTTTATTGATGAAGGGGTCACAGATTTTATTGAGCAAAATATTCATCAAATATTGCACCTAAGTTACAGAAAGCATTATCAGTATCATCAAATGAAATCAGTAGGCTTTTTTTTAGAAATAATTTGTTCTTGCAAAATAAATTTAAAGGGTTATTCCTAATTCATACATTTACGTTGTGTCAACAGGATAGGCCAAATTTGCATAGTTGATGTGGATCCTACCAATGGGACTTAATTCTATCTCGAGGAATAGGCTCTAACATGCGCTGATCCAGAAGAGTGTATCCAGCACAGATGGAGGTTAGTGGTTTCTCATGGACAATCTGTGTATGTAACTACTACCTATTCCTTTTAAATGACTCTTCAATAGACATTTAAGACTTGACCTCCGACTGAGCTCAATACATTGTCCTGGATCTTCGTTAGTCTAGCCAAGGGCAATGGTAATTTTCCGAGCTGCGGAGTATATCATGTAAACCTGGTGAGCTGGCCCTTTTTCTGTCCATTCTAATGATATCCTCCCTCCGTCAGTGGCTCTCATTACCCTCCACAGCCACAGGATTCATCCACCAGTAGTTCTAATACGGTCAGTCAAGCATACTTAGATTACTTAATGAACATGTCTAAAAGAACATCTGACATTCAGATTGTAGGCACAGCTCAGCTATTCTATGCCGAAGATCCTAGGGTACCAGTTGCTTTTGAACATAATGACCCTATCTATGTCATGAAAATCAGATGCACCCATGATCCTGCCAAAGAAAACTTTTAATAAAACTCTGAAGGCCACCTCATGGCCTTGACAGCCATGTTGCAGCACAGCTTAGATATTCTATTGTCAGCTCTGCTGTGCATGCAGATGAGCACATGATCATGCTCTGAAGATTTCCATGAACCACCAATGAAATGTGGAGTTTGGAAATAGTAATGAATATTGGTCAAATAGAAGGTCACAGTTACCAAATTCAAATCAATTCAAAAACTGTCTGTTGAGATCCAACTATCTCTATCATGAGAGCCAAGGGGGGAGCCTGAAGCACTGAGAAGATGCAGTGTGCTGCTCGGAAATGTACTTTTGGGCAGTTCCTTTGAGCTCATGATTCTCATTTGGTCTGACGTGCACTGTGAGGTCTTATATAGACATGTGTGTGCCTTTCCAAATCAAGTCCTATCAGTTTAATTAAAACACAGCTGGACTCCAGTGAAGGAGTAGAACAATCTCAAGGATGATCACAAGGAAATGGACAGCATGTGACTTAAATATGAGTGTCTGAGCAAAGGGTCTGAATACTTAGGACAATGTGAGATTTCAGTTTTTCTTTTGTAATAAATTTGCAAAAAGGTCTACATTTCTGTTTTTTTTCAGTCAAGATGGGGTGCAGAGTGTACTTTAATGAGAAAAAAAATGAACTTTTTAGAATTTATCAAAGGGCTGCAATGAAACAAAGAGTGAAAAATTTAAAGGGGTCTGAATACTTTCCATACCCACTGTATATAGAAGTCTGGTAAAACAATATTGTCTGCTTCACAATCAAAACATAGGCACTCTCAACTCAACTTGCATGTATGTGGGGGAGTCATGAGGAATAGCTGTCAAGAGAGCGAAAGTCGACCAACATTCATCTGAAGCTTATGGGCAAGTTTATGGACAGCAGGAAAGGGTGGAAAAAATAGGAATTATTCCTACCGTCAATTCCGTTTCCAGGAGTCCATCATAACGGCACGACAGGAGTTAAGTCCTCTGTTCCTATAGGTACAGGAAACACATGAGAGGTTAAAAGTCCCCCCCACCCCTCATCACACCCTCAGTGTTTGTACTAATCATTTAAACCAGGATGGATGCAACTCTATTTTATTATATACATATACCAATGTTACATTCACATTAGTGTCAAGAGCAGGGGCGGGAAATATGGTGCAGTTATGATGGACTCATGGAAACGTAATTAACGATAGGAATAATTCCTATTTTACCAGTACGTCCATCATAACGGCACTACAGGAGACATACCAAATAAAAAAAATGGAACATTTAGGGCGGGACTACTGCCTGAAGGACTTTACGGCCATAGGCTAATTGTTGACTGGACAATACATTCAATTTATAATGTTTACTAAATGTGGATATATTGGACCAGGTTGCTGCCTGGTAAATTTGGCCCACTAATGCTCCCGCTTTCTCCGCCCAAGAAGCGGAGATTGCCCAAGTGGAATGAGCTTTAAGGGAAATTGGTGGATCCTTCTCCTCTGATTCATATGCAAGGGCGATAGTCCTTGTTAACCACCTTGCAAGGGTCGGCTTAGAAGCTTTTTTGCCTTTATTCACACCCGAGAATTGTAGAAACAGGTTTGAGTCCTTCCTCCAGGGGGCTGTGACTTCTATATACCGAATAACTGTCCTCCTGACATCCAAGGTATGGAAGGATTTTTCCTTTTCATTTTTGGGAAACTGGCAGAAAGATGGCAGTATTATTTCTTGATTCAGGTTAGTACTGGACACCACCTTAGGATGAAAGGAGAGATCCAGTTTAAGAACCAATCTCTCCTCCACGATCTTGAGGTATGGGTCCAGAACTGAGAGAGCCTGGATCTCACCTACCCGCTTCGCTGTGGTAACTGCCACAAGAAAGGCTGATTTCATAGAACGCAGGTCTACTGATGTTTCTTCCAGGGGTTCAAAGGGAGACTTACATAAAGCTCTCAACACAAGGTTCAGATCCCACGCTGGTACCAGACTCCTTATCGTAGGTCTTAAATGAGAAGTTGCTTTTATGAACCTGGATATCCATGGGTGGTCTATCAGGGAGTAGTCCAAGAAAGTACTTAGGGCCGCGATATGAACCTTTAACGTATTTGGTCTCAGACCCTTATCAAACTCCTGTTGGAGGAAATCCAGTATCTTTGGAATATTGGGGCGCAAAGAATTTCCCACAGACTCACCTAGAAAGCTACAGAACTGTCTCCAGATTCTAGAATAGATGGCTGACGTTACTGGTTTCCTACAGGCTTGGAGAGTTGTAATCACTCGATGAGAAAGGCCCTTAGAGGCTAGGATCCGCCTCTCAGGTTCCATGCCGTCAGCTGGAGGAATTGGATGTTCGGATGTAACAAGGGACCCTGCGATAGAAGATATTCTCTGGCTGGGAGCCTGAATGGGAGATCCACCGACATCCGGTGTAGCAGAGGAAACCTGCTCTTTTTGGGCCAGTAAGGCGCTATCAGGATAAGAGCTCCCTTCTCCTGTTGGATTTTCCTTAGTACTCTTGAGATGAGAGGGACTGGAGGAAAGGCGTACACCAGTTTTGTTCCCCATGATTGAGAAAGGGCATCTATTCCTTCTGGGCTGTCGGCCGGGTTCAAGGAGAAAAAGTGCTGCAGTTTCCGTTTTTTCCTGGTCGCGAACAGGTCTATAGACTGGGTGCCCCACTGTTGAATGATTTGATGAAAAACATCTGGATTTAGTTCCCAGTCTGAGGGCCCAACTCTTGCTCTGCTGAGAAAATCTGCTACCAAGTTTTCGGATCCCCTTAGATGAATAGCTGATATTGAAAGAACATTTCTCTCTGCCCAGTGGAAAATTCTTGCCGCCAAGGATTGCAACCATTTTCCTCTTGGACCTCCTTGTCGACGAAGAAACGAGACGGTAGTGCTGTTGTCTGAGAAAACTTTTACGTGGTTTCCTCTGAGCAAATGTTGACATCTTTGAAGAGATTCCCAGACTGCCATAAGCTCCCTGAAATTTGACGACCTGAGTTGTATCTCTTTGGGCCACATCCCTTGTAGATATCTGGTTCCTATGCTTGCATCCCAGCCCTTTTGGCTGGCATCCGTATAGATCTGGATTGAAGGAAGAAGGATCCAGTCTACTGCATTTTCTAAGCTCGAGGGGTCTGTCCACCAGGAAAGAGTTTTTTAGCTCCCTTGACAGTCTCATTTTTTTGTCTAATCCTGACGGTTGTCTGTTCCAAACTGACAGGATCGACTTCTGCAACGGTCTTGAACGGGCCTGTGCCCATTTTACGCTGGGGATGCATGAAGTCATCAAGCCTAAGATCCGCATTGCGTATCTGATTGAGGTAGTTTTTCGCTTCTCGAAGTTGTAAATTTCCAGTTTTATTTTTTCCCGTTTCTCCTGAGGCAAGGAGGACTTTTGAAGACTGGAATCTAAAAGTACTCCTAAGAATACCTTTGTGGTACTTGGTTGGAGGCTTGACTTCTCCCAGTTGATGTTCCACCCCAAACATTCCAGGGTTTTGATCGTGTGATCTAGTTGACTGAGACTCTGACTCGGCCACCAACAGTATATCGTCCAGGTAAGGGATAATTACAATCCCCTGTGTTCTTAAGAAGGCCGCTACTTCTGTCATAACCTTTGTAAATGTTCGGGGGGGCGAGGACAGACCGAATGGTAGGCAAGTGAACTGAAAGTGGTGCACTGTGTCCTCTTGCTCTAGAGCAAACCTTAGGTATTGCTGGTGACTTGGGTGAATTGGAACATGGTAATATGCATCCTTGATATCTAGGGTGCACATTACCGATCCCTTCTCCATCAATGGAATGGTGGATTTTATAGTCTCCATTTTGAACCTTTTGTATTCCACCCACTGGTTTAAGGGCTTGAGGTTTATAATCGTACGGCGTTTGCCTGAGGGTTTTAATACAGAGAAGACGGAGGAATAATGGCCTAAACCCTGCTCTGAAGGGGGAACCTGTTTTACCACGCGTAGGGATTGAAGGACTAATATATCCTGCCATAAACTTTTGAGATCTACGGGGGGAGCGAGGACGAGTGATTTGGAAATGATGAGGGGGAGTATGGGAAAAGTCTATCTTGTAACCTTCCCCTAATGAACGCTGGATCCATTGATTTTTTGTAATGGACGCCCACTTGTCCCGAAAGAAAAGAAGCCTGCCCCCTACCCCAATGGCGTCATGGTCTAGCTGGGGCCCCAAAGGAGAACTGATCTGCTCTGTCCTTTCCTCCCTTCCTGTAAGACCATCTCCCTGTCTTACCCTTACCCCTGTAATCTCGTTTGGAGGAGCGACGGGTTCCATGAAAGGGCCGGAATCTTTTAACCCTATCCTCGGGAAACCCTTTTTTCCTGTCGGATGCTCTCTCTAGGATCTCGTCAAACACTGGACCAAAGACCCGAGCACCCGAAAAGGTAATTGAGCACAGTTTATTCTTTGAGTGGCTATCCCCCGACCACATTTTTAGCCATATTGCCCGTCTAGCGGCATTAGATAGTACACTACATCTAGCTGCGAATCTGACAGATTCGGCCGAGGCATCAGCCATGAATTGCGTTGCCAGCTTTAACATGGGAAGAGAGTCTGATAGCATTTCTACAGGGGAGTCGGACCTAATTTGATCGGACAGCTCGTCCAACCAAAGGCACATGGATCTTGCCACTGAAGTGGCAGCGATATTTGATTCAATTATAGCTGCTGAGGCTTCCCATCTCCTCTTGAGCATGCTCTCAGCCTTCCTATCCATTGGGTCCTTGAGGCAAGACGAATCCTCAAAGGGGATAGATGTTTTTTTAGCCACTTTCGCTATTGGGACATCTACTTTAGGGATTTCCTCCCAAAGTTTGATGTCCTCCGGATTGAAAGGAAGATGGGATTTAAAGTCTCTTGGCACAATGAGTCTTTTCTCCACTTCTTCCCATTCCTCCATAATCATTGATTTTAAATGCTCATTTACAGGGAACACTCTATTTCTCTGAGTTCTCAGACCTGCGAACATTTCATATTGTCTGGAATGGGAGACCTGAGTGTCCTCCAAGTTCATAGTATTCCTAACGGACTTCAATAGTTCATCAGTATGTTCTGTAGAGAAGATATATTTCTGTACTCTGGACCTCCAGACGGATCATAGATCTTATATCCGTCAAAAAGGAAGCTTTTTCTTCCTTTAAGACCTCGGCTATACATTTTTTACACAGCCGCTTTTCATATGAGTCAGTCCTGAAGCTTCGTGTTACAGTCTACACATCGTCTTGATTTTTTGGAAGAAGATCCAGACCTCTGGGTTCCCCTATCCTAATCCATAAATAAATAAAAAAAGGACACAGGAGATTTACTATAAAAGACCTGTCCTAGATTATTCTAATTTTACCAAGACAAGGGCCTAAGGCTAAGGCTGTACTCACACTGCCCAGGGACTCTGAAGGGGCTTCTGACCGTGTAGGATTGGATTCCATGGTGTCAGAGTGTGTGTGGCTGAGGTGTAACCTTTTATAGGGTCTTACCTGATCCAGGTTGGTAGCCACGCCCCCAAAGATAACCGCCATTCTTAATGTGCCCTGGAGGCTCACCACTGGCTCCGGGCACCTGTGCGTTCTGGTCGCCAGAAGCCCCGCCTCCCGGCGCCGGAAGGAGAAGCCCATGTGGCGTGCGCTCCACCCTGGAACGCACGCCGGCCAAAGCAGATATCCGCTTTCCTGACTCCGCCTCCCGTCCGGAAGTCCCGCGCAGCGCTTGGCGTGCGCTCCACCCTGGAAAGCACACCGGCCCAAAGCGGATGTCCGCATTTCTGACTCCGCCTCCCGGCCGGAAGTATCGGCTCCCATACACAGCGCTCCTCCATGGAGCGCACGCCGGCCCTTCAGAACAACGCCGGCGGGTCAGTGCAACGCTCAGTGCCCCTATCCGGGGGATACAGCGGCAAGCGGCGGTTTTCTGGCTGAAGGACCCCCGCAGTGGGGTATCAGCATGGAGCCTCTGGACCAAAGGAAGGGGAGAGTTCTCAGACCCCACCCGATCCCCCTGGCTCTCAGGTAACTTCTGTCTTCAGAGAACCTCTCCATAGCGTCCTGTCCTGCTAGGGACAGGAAAAACACTGAGGGTGTGATGAAGAGGGGGGGGGGGGGGGCTTTTAACCTCTCATGTGTTTCCTGTCCCAAGAGGAGCAGAGGACTTAACTCCTGTCGTGCCGTTATGATGGACGTACTGGTAAAAAAACACTAAATATTTAGGATACATATTATTACCACTAGATAAGCAGTAGATAAGGTATAGAGGCAGGGATTATAATTTTTATTTCTTGTAGTGATAGATAAATCTCATTTATACCAAACTGGAAATCCACCTTAATTAATGCTGCCACTGCCCCTGAAATATTTTGTACATTTTAATAAATAACTCCACAACAAATACCTTTTCTTTGTTATATTCATGATCACGCCATTGATATGATGTCAAAATTGACTGTGTAGATGCGTGGTGAAATTGCTTCAGTTGTTCAAAAAAGCCTAACAAATTGATTTCATCGCAGGTCGCAAGAATACTGTAAATGCCGCTGACCATGATTTCGCCTGCCTTTCTTTTTGCTTCGCAAACGGATTTGTATTCATCTTTCCAGAACTTGATTCTATCTAAGAAACTCTCATTTTTTCTAAGGCACACATCATCATACTGATGCCACTCTGAAAAGTAAAAATGAAACTCATTAATTCCACTTGAAGTCAGATTCACCTTCCTGAGAATACCATACCAACAGTCTGAATAATGCTTTGGTGACAAGATTTTTAGCAACAGAAACTCAGACAGGTACACATGTACCTACTCTATAAAGCCATCACAGGGCCTGTTCACCCAGGCTCACCACAAGGGTAGATACAAGAAAATCTTATCACAGCAGATGAGGATTAGGCTGTGGGCCCACGATGCGTTTTTAATGCGTTTCCACAGCGTTTTCGCAGCTGCGGAAACGTATTAAAAACGCATGGTAGAAGGCCTGCCATGTTCCCCAATGATAATCCGCATGTGCTGTGCACATGATGCGGAAATTTCCGCTGCGGATTATCATTGCGGGAAAAAACGCAGCACTACCAATTATTTTGCGGAAGCACTGCGTTTTCGCCGCCATTGACTTGCATTAGAACGCGCCAATTCCGCAAGACTGCATCTGTACTTGCGTAATTGGCCCGTTCTAATGTGCGGATGGTACCCGGGTGTGGAGGACAGGAGACTCTCCTCCAGACCCAGGTACCATAGAAACTGTAAAAAAAGAATAAAATAAAAAATAAAGATTATATTCACCTTCCGACGGCCCCCGGTCTCCTTCCCGTGCTTGCTGACGGCAGGTCTTTCAGTGCAGTGTCCCGCGTTCAGCTGGCAGCCAGGAAGGAGCGCAGCAACACATGCTGGGCCATCGGAAGGCAAGTATAGGTTTATTTTTTTATTTTTAACCATTCTAAAGGTCCCACTATATAAATCCATGCCGTTTGCATGGATTTATATAGTGTGACATAGTTGTCAAGCACTTTCCAAGTGATGCAAAAATCGCTTTGAAAGCGCTTGTCAATCCGCATGCGGAAATGCATGTGAAGAACGCTTCACATCCGCTTGTCCCTGGCAGGAAAAACGCATGTACAATCCGCATGTATAATCCTCATGTATTTCGCAGGAAAACCGCATGTACAATCAGCATGCGTTTTTTCTGCCAGGGAGATGCAGAAATGCTGCAGAAATTTTCTACTTCATTTCTGCAACGTGGGCGCATAGCCTTACACAGATTGTTCTCTCACAGTGATAATGAAGAAGATGCCAATTCAGACTTCCTGGCTCTATGCCTATAATCTGATAGTATACAGTGGCATGTAAAAGTTTGGGCACCCCTGGTCAAAATTACTGTTATTTTGCACAGTTAAGCAAGCTGAAGATGAAATGATCTCTAAAAGGCCTAAAGTTAAATATGACACATTTCTTTCGTATTTTAGGTGTATGTATATATAAAATAAATAAATATATATATATATAAATATCTATCTATAAACATCTATCTATATGTGTACCTATAAAAATGTATATTATACATACATACATACAGTATAGACCGAAAGTTTGGACACACCTTCTCATTTAAAGATTTTTCTGCATTTTCTTGGCTATGAAAATTGTACATTCACACTGAAGGCATCAAAACTATGAATTAACACATGTGGAATTATATACTTAACAAAAAAGTGTGAAACAACTGAAAATATGTCTTATATTCTAGGTTCTTCAAAGTAGCCACCTTTTGCTTTGATGACTGCTTTGCACACTCTTGGCATTCTCTTGATGAGCTTCAAGAGGTAGTCACCGGAAATGGTTTTCACTTCACAGGTGTGCCCTGTCAGGTTTAATAAGTGGGATTTCTTGCCTTATAAATGGGGTTGGGACCATCAGTTGTGTTGAGCAGAAGTCTGGTGGATACACAGCTGATAGTCCTACTGAATAGACTGTTAGAATTTGTATTATGGCAAGAAAAAAGCAGCTAAGTAAAGAAAAACGAGTGGCCATCATTACTTTAAAAAATGAAGGTCAGTCAGTCCGAAAAATTGGGAAAACTTTGAAAGTGTCCCCAAGTGCAGTTGCAAAAACCATAAAGCGCTACAAAGAAACTGGCTCACATGAGGACTGCCCCAGGAAAGGAAGACCAAGAGTCACTTCTGCTTCTGAGGATAAATTTATCCGAGTCACCAGCCTCAGAAATCGCAGGTTAACAGCAGCTCAGATTAGAGACCAGGTCAATGCCACACAGAGATCTAGCAGCAAACACATCTCTACAACAACTGTTAAGAGGAGACATTGTGTAGCAGGCCTTCACGGTAAAATAGCTGCTAGGAAACCACTGCAAAGGACAGGCAACAAGGAGAAGAGACTTGTTTGGGCTAAAGAACACAAGGAATGGACATTAGACCAGTGGAAATCTCTACTTTGGTCTGATGAGTCCAAATTTGAGATCTTTGGTTCCAACCACCGTGTCTTTGTGCAACGCAGAAAAGGTGAACGGATGGACTCTACATGCCTGGTTCCCACCGTGAAGCATGGAGGAGGCGGTGTGATGGTGTGGGGGTGCTTTGCTGGTGACACTGTTGGGGATTTATTCAAAATTGAAGGCATACTGAACCAGCATGGCTACCACAGCATCTTGCAGCGGCATGCTATTCCGTCCGGTTTGCGTTTAGTTGGACCATCATTTATTTTTCAACAGGACAATGACCCCAAACACACCTCCAGGCTGTGTAAGGGCTATTTGACCAAGAAGGCGAGTGAAGGGGTGCTACACCAGATGACCTGGCCTCCACAGTCACCAGACCTGAACCCAATCGAGATGGTTTGGGGTGAGCTGGACCGCAGAGTGAAGGCAAAAGGGCCAACAAGTGCTAAGCATCTCTGGGAACTCCTTCAAGATTGTTGGAAGACCATTTCCGGTGACTACCTCTTGAAGCTAATCAAGAGAATGCCAAGAGTGTGCAAAGCAGTCATCAAAGCAAAAGGTGGCTACTTTGAAGAACCTAGAATATAAGACATATTTTCAGTTGTTTCACACTTTTTTGTTAAGTATGTAATTCCACATGTGTTAATTCATAGTTTTGATGCCTTCAGTGTGAATGTACAATTTTCATAATCATGAAAATACAGAAAAATCTTTAAATGAGAAGGTGTGTCCAAACTTTTGGTCTGTACTGTATATATTTACACACACATACTGTGACAGTCACTGGTATGATTTACGAGGGGATGATGCATGTGTCGCACAGGTTGCCTGTGTGAACTGAAACCAATGGACTTTCTGTACTGGTGGGTTAACTCACTTAAAGGGTGTGGTTTTAGGGGAAAGACGTCATTCCCCATACCTTCACCTCCGGGTGTGGCTGAAGAACATTTAAATGTTCAGTCCTATTTTTTTCGTCTGTGTTGTGTTTGGAGAAGGAAGGTCTCCAGACAGGACAGCCATAGCTCAGGAGGGAGCTGAAGGCTGGACATAGCCGGTGTGGGCGAACCGCACACACATATATGGACTGTGCTACAGTTTATCTTTTGTTTTGTTGTTTTGCCAAGTAAGGCTGTGTTTATTTTGCTGGAGTGCAGAGCTTTATGCTATTAAGAAAGCCAGCAAAGAAAACCCAGGTTCCTGAGTTTACTTCCAGAAATGGCCGAGCGAGTCGTCCTACCACAGTTGGTGGAGAATGCGGGCAAGGTTCCAGGAACACGTGTACCTGTATCTACAGAGACCGGTGGATGTCCTGGGTGAAGGAAGCCAGCCAACCAGAGAAGTCAGGCAGCATGGAGGAGCTTATTAAGCACCTGGTGCAGAGACAACAACAGATGCACCAGCAGCTCTTGCAGAGCCAGCAGAGCATGCAGCAGAGCCAGCAGCATCATCAGGAGACAACCAAACTGTTGATGCAACAGATCCAGATGCAGCAAAAGTCACAGCAGCAGTACCAGCAGGATCAACAAAAGCACCAGCAGATACAGCTTCTGGCGGACGCCATTCAGGGCAGAGCAACCGCCCCACCCCCAGGGCCAACTGATGACTCCCATGTCAGGAAGACGGTAAGACAGGCCATGCAGAAAATGACCACCGGGGATGATGTAGAAGCATTTTTTCTGACTGTCTTTGAGAGGGTGGCTGATTGGTAGAGACTTCCACCAGAACAGTGGGTGGAGGTTCTGGCACCATATTTGTCAGGTAAACCCCACAAGGCATATTACGGCTTGCCACTGCAGGATGCCAAGGAATACACCAAGCTAAAGACAGAAATCTTAGCAGGCCTGGGAGTGAATATGGCGGTGAGAGCCCAACGAGTCCACCACTGGGCGTATACCAGCGACAAACCCCCTCGCTCGCAGATGTTTGACCTACTGCATCTCGTTCAGAAGTGGTTGTAACCAGAGTCCTCCACTCCGGCCCAGATGGTTGAGCGGGTGGTGATTGATAAGATTCGTGCACTCCCTTCCCAAGTCGGTAAAGACTTGGGTTGCCCAGGGCGATCCCCAGAACGCAGATGACTTCTTCGGCCTGGTAGAGAGGTATCAGGTGGTTGAGAAATCCCTCGGGAAACTGGATATAGTCACTTTTCTGTACTGGGATACCCAAAAATGGGGCGGGCTCACCACGGAAGGGGTCTAGAGCCACCGCTGGAGGGGCGTCCCACTCCCACTAGTCTGTTGGCAGTGTCACAACCCTGGACACGTAGCTGCAAGGTGTCATATGTCCCCTGAGCCTATGGACTGCATCCTAGGAAGACAGGGTTCCTATTATGCTTATCCACCCTGCAGTGCGGACTGTCGACCCGGCGAGGGGCCGCAGGCATGTGCCATATCCATTAATGGAGTAAAGGTGCTTGGACTGTTGGACTCTGGTGACCTTAATCAGAGCTACCCTTCCCCACCAGTTGATCCCTTCCAAAACTGTGGGCGTTCGGTGCATCCATGGCGACACCAAGGACTATCCCGTGGCCGCAATGACAGTGGGACCAGACAGTGGTGCCCAGTCCCACGAGGTTGGGATGGTTAAGGACCTGATACATCCCGTCATACTGGGCCGTGATTTTTCTTTATTTTGGGACTTGTGGGGAAGGGAAACGGACTAAGTAGCATGGGGAAAAGCCTGGTCCCTGGAGAAGAAGCCCTGACGAAGTCTCAAGTGGATGAGTTCCCACTGTGCATCCTTGCCGGCGATGAGGGCGAGACGGTGACTGAGGAGGCCGACCTCGCTGAGTTAGATGTGTCAGGAGAAAACTTTGGGACTGCACAAGTTCGAGACCTGACCTTAAAAGGGGGCATTTGACCAGGTTAATGTATGTAATGGGGTTGCCCAAGAGCCGGGGGTCGATACCAGGTTCCTCCTCTTTGCAGTTTAGGGGGAGTTGCTATATCAGGTGGCTAAACTAAGGGAAGGTGAGACTAAGGAACAGCTGTTAGTGCCGGGACCATACCGACGGAGGGTAGCGGATATGGCACACTCACATATTCTGTGGGGACACCTAGGGGTGGAAAAAACTCAGGAGAGAATAGTGAGGAGGTTTTATTTGCCAGGATGTTACTGGGAGATCTTAAACTATTATAGTTCCTACCCCACCTGCCAGATAACCACGCCCACCTCTCACTTCCGTAGCCCCTTAGTTCCCCTACCTGTGATAGAAGTTCCCTTTGAGAGGATTGCCATGGACCTCGTGGGCCCCTTAGTTAAATCGGCCCGGGGCCACCAATATATCTGGGTCATCATGGACTATGCGACCCGGTACCCTGAAGCGGTACCCTTAAGGAACTTGTCTAGTAGGAGCATAGCTCGGGAACTTGTCCACATTTTTGCCAGGACCGGCATGCCAAGGAAATCCTGATGGACCAAGGAACCTCGTTCATGAGCAAGGTGATGAAGGAGCTGTGTAAAGTGCTTTGAATTGCCCAGTTGCGAACCTCCGTTTACTATCCGAAGACTGATGTCCTGGTGGAGCGCTTTAATAAGACTCAAAGCAATGCTCAAAAAGGTAGTCGAGAAGGATGGTCGAGACTGGGACTATCAGCTTCCGTTTCTACTGTTTTCCGTCAGGGAAGTTCCCCAAGTTTCCACTGGCTTCTCTCCATTTGAGCTTCTGTATGTCGTGCATCCAAGGGGTTTCCTAGATATCACCAAGGAAACCTGGGATGCCGAGGTCACCCCCCACCGGAGCATCATCGAACTTGTCGCCCAGTTACAGGAGAGAATGGCGAAAGTGATGCCCATCGTGAAGGAACATCTCCTCTGGGCGCAGGAAGCCCAGGTGAGGGTGTATAACCGGTTGGCAAGGCTGAGACAACTCCAGCCTGGGGATCGCGTTTTAGTCCTCATTCCCACTGTCGAGAGTAAATTCTTGGCCAAGTGGCAAGGCACGTATGGGGTGGTGGATAAACTCAGTGAAGTGAACTACCAAGTCCACCAGCCTGGCCGAAGAAAGCAGCACCAAGTATTGCATGTGAACTTGCTCAAGCCGTGGCGAGACAAGGAACCGGTGGAAACTCCTTGCCTGGGAGCCACTCTTGAAGGCAAAGTGGAAGACGTCACTATAGCAGAGACTATCGCCGGCCCAGAAGCAACAATGTCGAGAACTACTACAGCGAAATCAGGAGTTGTTCTCAGAGTCGCAGAGGCATACTCAGGTGGTAGAGCATGAAGTACTTACAGAGCCACATGTAAGAGTGAATCTAAAGCCATACCAGATTCTGAAAGCAAGCCGAAAGGTGATCTCTGACAAGGTAAAGAGGATGTTAGACCTCGGGGTAATAGAGGAGTCAAAGAGTGGGTGGGCGAGCCCAATCGTCCTCGTGCCAAAACCCAATGGAGAATGGACATTTTGTAATTACTACCGCCGTCTGAATGAGGTATCCAAGTGTGACGCGTACCCGATGCCCCTCGTCGACGAACTCATAGAGAGGCTTGGACCAGCGAGGTACATCACCACTCTTGACCTGACGAAGGGCTACTTGCAGATCCCCAGGTCTCAGACAGCCAAGGAGAAGACGGCTTTCTCAACACCTGATGGGTGCTTTCAATATACTCGGATGCCGTTCGGACTACAGGGGGCCCCAGCCACCTTCCAGAGGGCTATGGATCGGATCCTTGCCCCACATAAGAATTATGCCGCAGCCTATCTTGACGACATTGTAGTCTTTAGCCCAGACTGGGCTAGTCATCTACCTAAGCTACATGCTGTTCTGGATGCTCTAAGGAAGGCGGGATTTACTATCAATCCGAAAAAATGCTGTTTAGAAATGATTTTTAGAGATGATGTTAACTGCTCGCAATAACAGTAATTTTGACCAGGGGTGGCCAAACTTTTACATGCCACTGTACATTTCTTTTTTCCTTTTTAAAAAAGGTATAACTTCTGATGCTAAATGCTTATAAATGCTGTGCTAAGGCATCACGGGACTGACAGGATAATAGAGAAAAATACTCAACTAATCAAGTCAGAATACAATGCCCAGCGAGGCCCGTCCAAAGCTGCCAGCCTCGTCACAATGTTTTCTGCCTTGACTGGCTTGAGAACCCGGGTTAGGGCTCGCTCACACGAGGGTATAACACGGCTGAGAGCTATGTGTTGTTTTATGAGATAGCACCTGGACCAATGTTATACTATAGGGCAGTGCAGATCTGCAATTTTTATCTCATGCCGATTCGGTATAACAAAAAAAAAAAAAAAAAAGTAGCAGCAAGCTATGAGTGGTTAAGGAATTTGGAATTCGAAAGCTGCGATCTCATGGTGCCCTGTCTGTGTACTTTCTTGTGCGTCCTCCTCTGCCCATGAGCTATAGTATGATCAGACCATGTTCCTGCACGGTCAGACACAGCCATTACACAGTACACAGCAGGGGCACATTTATAAGATTATCTCAGCACAGGAACATTTTTTTAAACACATCCAATTGTGGAATTTATCTTTATTCCAAGACCTGTTGATTAAAATTTACTTTTGTTCGTGGGCAAACCCCTTTACCTTGGAGGGTGTCGTTCACTGCCTGGACAAGATTGGTTCTTAACATCTGAGACCAGATAATGTCCTGCTTGAATTCAGACTCTGAATCAGAGGTGTCCTCTGAGGATTCGGACTGGGTAGGGGGAGAAGCGGTTTTATCTGCAGTGTCTTGGGAATGTTCCAATATGCAGGATAGGGTCTGTAGGAAGAGATCCTATGTCTATTGTGAAATGGAGTCAGAAAGAACTGACGGTCCTAATTAGGCTAAAAAACATTGACAGGCAAGCTTGGCTCGTAAGAACTCCATGGACTAGACCAGGGGTGGGCAATTAATTTAGCCCAAGGGGCCACATGAGAAATACTGAATGTCTCGAGCAGAGACCGTTGGAAGGCGGTGATGAATGGCAAAAACAGAGGTTGGCTTGTCCAGCTTGATCCAAATAAGTTAAAATTAGCACTTTATTTCAAACATTAAAAATCCATAGTGGTGAGTGGATACTGAATATAAACACGTTTCAAACATTATATCCATTCTTAATCATGATGAAATACCATAGGGAGATACACCGTTGTAGAAGGCACGGTGTATCCTTCTTGGGGGGACTGTAAGGACATCTACATCTACGTTACCTAACAAATAAACTAAAAAAAATTAAAAAGAGTAAAAAAATGTGTCTAAATCCCACAGATGCTAGGTAAATCTGATCCTAGGATAGGGTATAGCCCACCATGTTGAGCCAATACTTTCAACCAGTATCAAGCCTCCTAGTTGCAGGGTGTCTACCCATGGTCCCGTGTCAGCCACTGCTATCAATGTGAAATTATTTTTGTTCACTTCTCTGCTGAGGGCAAAACTGTACAGTCATGGCCAAAAGTATTCAGAATGAGACAAATAGTAATTTTTCCAAAGTTTACTGCTTCATTTTTTGTAATGGCAATTTGCATATACTCCTGAATGTCAAAGAGTGATCAGCTTAACAGGAATTACTGTACTTGCAAAGTCAATATTTGCCCAGAAAATGAACTTTAACCCCCAAAACACATTTCAACATCATTGCAGTCCTGCCTTAAAAGGAGCAGCTAATATCGTTTTAGTGATTGATCCATTAACACAGGTGTGGGTGTTGATGAGGACAGGGCTGGCGATCAATCAGTCATGATTAAGTAAGAATGACATCACTGGACACTTTAAAAGGAGGCTGGTTCTTGGTATCATTGTTTCTCTTCAGTTAACCATGGTTATCTCTAAAGAAACACGTGCAGCCATCATTGCACTGCACAAAAATGGCCTAACAGGGAAGAGTATCGCAGCTACAAAGATTGCACCTCAGTCAACAATCTATCGCATCATCAAGAACTTCAAGGAGAGAGCTTCCATTGTTGTCAAAAAGGCTCCAGGGCGCCCAAGAAAGACCAGCAAGCGCCAGGATCGTATCTTAAAACTGTTTCAGCTGCGGGATCGGACTACCAGCAGTGCCGAGCTTGCTCAGGAATGGCAGCAGGCTGGTGTGAGTGCTTCTGCACGCACTGTGAGGCGGAGACTCTTTGAGCAAGGGCTGGTTTCAAGGAGGGCAGCAAAGAAGCCACTTCTCTCCAGAAAAAACATCAGGGACCGACTGATATTCTGCAAAAGGTACAGGGAGTGGACTGCTGAGGACTGGGGCAAAGTCATTTTCTCTGATGAATCCCCTTTTCGATTGTTTGGGACATCTGGAAAACAGCTTATTCGGAGAAGAAGAGGTGAGCGCTACCACCAGTCTTGTCTCATGCCAACTGTAAAGCATCCTGAAACCATTCATGTGTGGGGTTGCTTCTCAGCCAAGGGAATCGGCTCACTCACAGTCTTGCCTAAAAACACAGCCATGAATAAAGAATGGTACCAGAATGTCCTCCAAGAGCCACTTCTCCCAACCGTCCAAGAGCAGTTTGGCGCCCAACAATGCCTTTTCCAGCATGATGGAGCACCTTGCCATAAAGCAAAGGTGATAACTAAATGGCTCATGGAACAAAACATAGAGATTTTGGGTCCATGGCCTGGAAACTCCCCAGATCTTAATCCCATTGAGAACTTGTGGTCAATCATCAAGAGACGGGTGGACAAACAAAAACCAACAAATTCTGGCAAAATGCAAGCATTGATTATGCAAGAATGGACTGCTATCAGTCAGGATTTGGTCCAAAAGTTGATTGAGAGCATGCCAGGGAGAATTACAGAGGTCTTGAAGAAGAAGGGGCAACACTGCAAATATTGACTTGCTGCATTAACTCATTCTAACTGTCAATATAACCTATTGGTACTCATAATATGATTGCAATTATATTTCTGTATGTGATATAAACATCAGACAAACACTAATAAAAACCAGAGGCCAGCAGATCATGTGAAAATATAATTTTGGTGTCATTCTCAAAACTTTTGGCCATGACTGTATGTGGGTTTTGCAGACTCAACATGTAATTAAGATTATTATTATCATCCTGCCAAAAGTAAGGAATTAAAACACAAAGTATATTACCAAGTTGTATGAGTTTTTATTAATACTATATATCGATTAATCATTATGTATATAATAACATAGTATGGTATATGCAGAATCTCACCTCCTTTAAAAAGACAGTGTGATGGCATAAAAAGACAACGGTTGATGATTACGGATTTGTCTTCATTTTCACAGTAAATGTACTCATACTCCGTGCGTCCACGACCTTGTACAACATACTTGTATGGGATCTTTTTGTCCATATTGTCCCTGGAAACATGAGTGTGTCCTTCATACAAATATCCAAAGTCCTTGATCTCTCTGCAAATAAAAATGAAATAAATAGATGAATCAAGAATCAAATTAAAGGGAATCTGTCACCCCCTGGAACTTTTCAGACCTCTAATATGGGCATACAGGTGACAGAAATGTGAATCTATACTTACCTGTATGTCCCATATTAGAGGTCTTGTGGCTGTGAAATTGCTTTTTATTTCTTGTGGCTTACGATGTGTTCCCGTTCGGGGTACGGGAAGAAATCCCACCTTTTTGTTTAATTAAAATATTTCTCCCCTCCCCTGCACGTCACAGTGCCCTATGAAGTGAAGTTCCCATGGCCGGATCCTGCGCCTGTGCACTTCACCTTCTTTCGCAAGGCGCACTTCCCTGCCCGTCTGT
The DNA here is from genome assembly GCF_046119375.1 of Phyllobates terribilis. Lineage (NCBI taxonomy): Eukaryota > Metazoa > Chordata > Amphibia > Anura > Dendrobatidae > Phyllobates > Phyllobates terribilis. The sequence goes on along the minus strand of NW_027362770.1, from coordinate 128,901,752 downwards.
GTACAAGTGTAGAGCAGGGATCTAGTGGGCAGGCGCTGGGAAGTCAGAGTGACTCGCCGGCGCCTGCACATTAGATCCTTGCTCTACAAGGCTACACAGACAGAAGGGAAATGCGCCTTATTTAATTATTTTTTTTAGCAATTCTTGGCTGCTTTTATACACAAAGCTTTGTACCGTGTCAATTTTCATTTTTGTGCTTTCGTCTTTTTTTCTACTGTTATTTATTTTTTTAACAAGCCATATGAGAGCTTGTATTTTGTGGAATGAGTTGTAGTTTTGAATGACACTATTTAATTTACCATACAATGTACAATGAGTGAAAATCTGATAAAATGACAATTTCTTGCTTTTTTGGAGGTTTTGTTTTATAGTGTTTATTATGTAGCAAGAGTTACCCGACAACAAAATTTTCCAGGTCAATATGAGCACGCTGAAAGATACTTGCATAGACTTTTGTTTTTATTTGGGCATGTGCTCATGTTAAAGAGGACCTATTACTAAAAATTTTATTATTTAATTTAAAAGCAGATATATCACTATTATGATTCGACAAAAATCTTGAACTAAGGATATAGCAAAATGGAGACAAACTCCTTATATTGGCACCAGACTTCCACTCAAATGAGCTGACTTCCGATGAATTTGCCTCCAGGGGAATTCCCAGGCTCCTCTGCTCTGATGATGTCACTTTCCCATGATGCACTGCATCAAGAGAAAGCAATTTACTTAGTGAGCATTCACACTGCGTTTACGTTTGTTGGTCCTGTCAGGGCTTACGTCCAAAACTCCTGCAAAACGGGATTCGGGTGTATGCCACGATGGAGCCATAGACTATAATGGTGTCGACTGAGTGAATGTGTGCTCTGTTGTGCATCATTTTCGGGTGTGTACACCTACTGGAGACGGATACTCAGTTGTAGTCTACTAGGTCTGGGTGTCCGTCTCCAGTAGGTGTACACACCCGAAAATGATGCACAACAGAGCACACATTCACTCAGTCGACACCATTATAGTCTATATAGTATACTGTATTTATGTGTGTGCAGTGTGTATATATACACTGTGATGTGTGTATACTGTATATGCGTGTGCACATCTATATATATAATCGTCTTATCCTGTCTGTCTGTCTGTCCAGGAAATCCCGCGTCGCTGATTGGTCCGGCCGCGGCCAATCAGCGACGCGGGATTTCAGAAAAAGATGGCGGCCGTTAGCGGCTCATCTGCGGGACGGAGGTCAGCGGCGATGCAGCAGGGAGATGAACGGCGCGAGGCGCTCATCTCCCCGCTGCTGGCAGCACAAGTACCCCGACAGGCGGCGCCGCTCACCTCCATGCGGCTAACGTCGGGAGATCAGCGGCTTGGCCCCCTGATCTCCGGAGGGCAAGTGTGAACGGAGGACCGGGGAGTGACGCCGCCGGTCGGGATGCTTCAGCTGCGAGTAGCCGCTCATCTCCCGGCTTCTCGCAGCGGAAGTAGCCGCACAAGCAGCGACGCTCCCCGGTCCTCACTAATACGACGCTGATTGGCCGCTGTCGACGCCCGCGACCAATCAGCGATATGGGCGGAAAATTTAAACGCCGCTCTGCTGATTGGTCGCGGCTGCCAGCCGACTGCGACCAATCAGCGAGATTGGCGCCAAATTTAAACAACGCTCTGTTGATTAGTCGAGGCCGCCGACCGCGACCAATCAGCAATTTTTGCGCCAAATTTAAACATCGCTCTGCTGATTGGTGGCGGCCGGCAACCGCGACCAATCACCGATTTTGGCGGCAAATTTAAACAAAGTTCTGCTGATTGCGCCCGGTCGGCCGCATACATATTCTAGAATACCCAATGCGTTAGAATTGGGCCACCATCTAGTATACTATATATATATATATATATATATATATATATATATATATATATATATATATATATATATATATATATATATATATATATATATATATACACACACACACACACATATATTATATATATATATATATATATATATACATATACACAGAATGTGTACAGTGTATATACACTATGAGTGTATACTGCATTTATATGTGTGTGCAGTGTGTATAACTATGTATATATGTGTCTGCATACTGTATTTGTGTGCAGTGTGTATATATACACACTATGTATATGTGTGTGCATTGTGTATATATACTGTATATATATGTGAGGATACTGTATGTGTGTGCAGTGTGTATATACAGTAGGGCTATAGGCAGGAGCTCCCAACACTCCATCTAGCGATGGACTTAACAGGTAAAGCAAACTTTTGGAAACTGATTCTTTTAGCCAGCATAATGCAATAAGCCATCTACCATAACAGTTAGTCAGATGATGACATCTGGTATGCACTGGTGCACTTTGAAGTACTGGTCTAACCAAGAATATGACACTATGCTTGCTCCATTGATTTACAAATAGCTGCACCTTACGCGTCCCATGCACCACTAGTGCACTTTATACTCGTAATGTCTAAATATGACAATATATTGATATTAACCATATGGTTCACTTTATTGTGCTATATATAGTGGTCATCTTTCATTGACATTTTACTATATCTGTTTAATTGGTTTACAAGCACGTGCACTTTATACTTGTAAAAGCTAAGCACCACCTGAAGGCTGGCTTAAACAGCTACAACTTGCCACCCTTATTTCTTGAGAGTTTTAACCCCTTTACCCCCGAGGGTGGTTTGCACGTTAATGACCAGGCCAATTTTTACAATTCTGACCACTGTCACTTTATGAGGTAATTACTCTGGAACGCTTCCACGGATCCCCCTGATTCTGAGATTGTTTTTTTGTTACATATTGTACTTCATGATAGTGGTAAAATTTCTTCGATATGACTTGCGTTTATTTGTGAAAAAAACGGAAATTTGGCGAAAAATTTTGAAAATTTATCAATTTTTATGCCCTTAAATAAGAGATACAGTACAGACCAAAAGTTTGGACACACCTCATTTAAAGATTTTTCTGTACTTTCATGACTATAAAAATTGTACATTCACACTGAAGGCATCAAAACTATGAATTAACACATGTGGAATTATATACTTAACAAAAAGGTGTGAAACAACTGAAAATATGTCTTATATTCTAGGTTCTACAAAGTAGCCACCTTTTGCTTTGATGACTGCCTTGCACACTCTTGGCATTCTCTTGATGAACTTCAAGAGGTAGTCACCGGAAATGGTTTTCACTTCACAGGTGTGCCCTGTCAGGTTTAATAAGTGGGATCTCTAGCCTTATAAATGGGGTTGGGACCATCAGTTGTGTTGTGCAGAAGTCTGGTGGATACACAGCTGATAGTCCTACTGAATAGACTGTTAGAATTTGTATTATGGCAAGAAAAAAGCAGCTAAGTAAAGAAAAATGAGTGGCCATCATTACTTAAAGAAATGAAGGTCAGTCAGTCCGAAAAATTGGGCAAACTTTGAATGTGTCCCCAAGTGCAGTTGCAAAAACCATCAAGTGCTACAAAGAAACTGGCTCTCATGAGGACCGCACCAGGAAAGGAAGACCAAGAGTCACCTCTGCTTCTGAGGATAAGTTTATCCGAGTCACCAGCCTCAGAAATCACAGGTTAACAGCAGCTCAGATTAGAGACCAGGTCAATGCCACACAGAGGAAACCAGGAAACCACTGCTAAGGACAGGCAACAAGCAGAAGAGACTTGTTTGGGCTAAAGAACACAAGGAATGGACATTAGACCAGTGGAAACCTGTGCTTTGGTCTGATGAGTCCAAATTTGAGATCTTTGGTTCCAACCACCGTGTCTTTGTGCGACGCAGAAAAGGTGAAAGGATGGACTCTACATGCCTGGTTCCCACCGTGAAGCATGGAGGAGGAGGTGTGATGGTGTAGGGGTGCTTTGCTGGTGACACTGTTGGGGATGCTATTCCTTGCGGTTTGCGTTTAGTTGGCCCATCATTTATTTTTCAACAAGACAATGACCCCCAAACACACTTCCAGGCTGTGTAAGGGCTATTTGATCAAGAAGGAGAGTGATAGGGTGCTACGCCAGATGACCTGGCCTCCACAGTCACCAGACCTGAACCCAATCGAGATGGTTTGGGGTGAGCTGGACCGCAGAGTGAAGGCAAAAGGGCCAACAAGTGCTAAGCATCTCTCGGACCTCCTTCAAGATTGTTGGAAGACCATTTCCGGTGACTACCTCTTGAAGCTCATCAAGAGAATGCCAAGAGTGTGCAAAGCAGTTATCAAAGCAAAAGGTGGCTACTTTGAAGAACCTAGAATATAAGACATATTTTCAGTTGTTTCACACTTTTTTGTTAGGTATATAATTCCACATGTGTTCATTCATAGTTTTGATGCCTTCAGTGTGAATGTACAATTTTCATAGTCATGAAAATACAGAAAAATCTTTAAATGAGAAGGTGTGTCCAAACTTTTGGTCTGTACTGTATGTCACACAAAATTTACAAAACCATTTTTTTTAGGGACCACATCACATTTGAAGTCACTTTGAGAGGTCTTTATGACAGAAAATACCCCAAAGTGACACCATTCTAAAAACTGCACCCCTCAAGGTGCTTAAAACCACATTCAAGAAGTTTATTAACCCTTCAGGTGCTTCACAGGAATTTTTGGAATGTGGAAGAAAAAAATTAACATTTAACTTTTTTCACAAAAATGTTACTTTAGACCCAATTTTTTTTTTTATTTTCGCAGGGGTAACAGGAAAAAATGGACCCCAAAATTTGTTGTGCAATTTCCCCTGAGCATGCAGATACACCATATGTGGGAAAAATACACTGTTTGGGCGCACAACAGGGTTCGGAAGGGAAGGAGCGCCATTTGACTTTTTGATTGTAAAATTAACTTGAATAATAAGAGGACGCCATGTTGCATTTGGAGAGCCCCTGATGTGCCTAAACAGTGGAAAAACCCCACAAGTGACCTCATTTTGGAAACTAGACCCCTCAGGGAACTTATCTAGATGTGTGGTGAGCACCCTGATGGTGAGAACCCTGAACCCCTAAGTGCTTTACAGAAGTTTATAACATGGAGCCGTGAAAATAAAAAAAAATCAAACTTTTTCCACAAAAATTATGTTTTAGCCCCAATTTTTTATTTTCACAAGGGTAAGAGAAAATGGACCCCAAAAACTGTTGTGCAATTTCTCCTGAGTACGCCAATACCCCATATGTGGGGAAAATACAGTGTTTGGGCGCACTGTAGAGTTCAGAAGGGAAGGAGCACTGTGTGACTTTTTGAACGCAAAATTGGCTGGAATCGAGAGCAGACGCCATGTCACGTTTGGAGAACCCCTGATGTGCCTAAATAGTGGAAACCCCCCACAAGTGACCCCATTTTGGAAACGACACCCCTCAAAGATTTTATCAAGGGGTATAGTGAACATTTTGAACCCAGAGGTACGACACAGAATTTGATAACATTAGGTCATCATATTGAATAAGTTGTCATTAGTCTTGAGCGCAAGTGCTCGCTACTTGAGTTTGCATCGGGTACTCGGATATGCACCATGTATCATGGGTGCTCAAGTGACATGCTCGAGAGCCCACTCGCATGTTTCATGGTTATTAGACACCAAAAAAAAAAATACATGAGGGGATCGCTCGTGCATGGCAGGCAATACCCGCGAGGTTTTTTTGGGCACGAAGCATATAGGGCGGAGACTCGAGCATGTCACTCGAGCACCCGCGATACTCGGGGCATACCCGAGCACCCGATGCAAACTCAAGTAGCGAGCACTTGCGCTCAACACTAGTCACCATATCGTCATCTTTTTTTTTTTTTACTTTTGAAAAAAATCCCTAGCCCAACCCTAACCCTAACCCCAACCCCAACCCCAACCCCAACCCCAACCCCAACCCTCACCCTAGCCCAACCCTCACCCTAGCCCAACCCTCACCCTAGCCCAACCCTCACCCTAGCCCAACCCTCACCCTAGCCCAACCCTCACCCTAGCCCAACCCTCACCCTAGCCCAACCCTCACCCTAGAGTTTATTTTTAACGTCGTTCCTCGTGCGGTATAAGTGTTAAGACGACTTTATTCTTTGGGTCGGTGCAATTACAGCGATACCAGAATCATATCGGGTTTTTATGATTGACAGCTATCACACACTAAAAGACGCATTTTTTTGTAAAATCTAGTTTTTGCGTCGCCATATTTTGAGAGCTATAATTTTTCCATATTTCGGCCGACAGAGTCCTGTGACGGCTTGTTTTTTGCGGGATGACTTGACGTTTTTATTGGTACCATTTTCAGGCACTTGACATTTTTTGATCGCTTTCTATTCCGATTGTTGGGAGGCAGATTAAACAAAAACCAGCAATTCCAGAATTGTTTTCGTGTTTTTTTTGTTTTTTTTATGCTGTTCCGCTTGTAGTAAAATTGATAAGACAGCATTATTCTTCGGGTCAGTACGTTTACAGTGGTACCACATTTATATAGTTTTCCTATGTTTTGGCGCTTTTACACAATAAAAGCTATTTTATAGAAAAAAATATTTTTTTGCATCGCTTTATTCTGAGAGCTGTAACTTTTATTTTTCGGCTGTATGGCGGCTTGTTTTTTTTCGGGACAAGATGACGTTTTCAGCAGTACCATTTTTATTTATATTTGTCTTTTTGATCGCGTGTTATTCCATTTTTTGTTTGGCGGTATGATGATAAAGCATTCTTTTTTGCTTCGTTTTTTTTTTATTTTTTTTTTTTTTTTTCATGCTCGAAGTCGATCGCAGCATTGCAGGGTGCAAGGGAAGGTAAGCGCCGGTACTCGTCTCTCTTGCAGACATCCCGCGGTGTCAGCGGCGGCTCCCGGATGTTGTCATGACGACCCGATGTCATTATGACAACATCCGGTCACCAGACAGCAGGAAGTTACTTTGGTCATGCGCAGTGCACGATCAAAGTAATTTCTCCCTGTGCAGCGCTGACAGGCTGTATATAGAAAGGTGCTGCATTCCTGTGCTATACAGCCGATCAGGCTGCAAAAAGTGAAAGTCCCATAGTGGGACAAAGTGTAAAAATAAAAAAAAAGTGGCAGAAAGTGGGAAAGAAAAAAAAAATTTGTAAAAATATATATAAAAATAAAAAAATAATCCCCAAAAAATAAAAATATTTTGTACCCATAATATTTATTTATTATGAAAAAAAAAAACAAAAAACAATAAAAGTACACATATTTGTTATTGCCGCGTCCGGAACGACCTGACCTATAAAACTGTCCCACTAGTTAACCCCTTTCGTGAACACGGTAAAAAAATAAAATAAAAAAAGAAGCAAAAAATGATGCTTTATCATCATCATACCGCCTAACAAAAAATGAAATAAAAAGTGATCAAAAAGACGAATGCAAATAAAAATGGTACTGCTGAAAACGTCATCTTATCCCACAAAAAACAAGCTGCCATACAGTTCCAAAGACTGAAAAATAAAAGTTATAGTTCTCAGATTAAAGCGATGCAAAAACAATTATTTTTTCTATAAAATAGTTTTTATTGTGTAAAAGTGCCAAAACATAAAAAAAACTATATAAATGTAGTACAGCTGTAAAAGTACTGACCCGAAGAATAAAGCTGCCTTATTAATTTTACCACACGCAGAACAGCATAAAAAAAAAATAAACAATTCCGGAATTGTTGGTTTTTGTTTATTCTGCCTCCCAAATATCGGAATAGAAAGCGATTAAAAAATGTCACACGTGGCTGAAAATGGTACCAATAAAAAAGTCAACTTGTCCCACAAAAAACAAGCCATCACATGACTCTGTTGGCCAAAATATGGAAAAATAATAGCTCTCAAAATATGGTGATGCAAAAACTAGTCTTTGCAAAAAAAAAAGCGTATTTTAGTGTGTGACAGCTGTCAATCATAAAAAAACGATATGAAATCGGCATCGTTGTAATCGCAACGAACCGAAGAATAAAGTCGTCTTATCACTTATATCGCATGAGGAACGGCGTAAATAATAAACTTTAGTGATAGGGTTAGGACTCGTGCTAGGGTTAGGACTCGTGTTAGGGTTAGGACTCGTGTTAGGGTTAGGACTAGTGTTAGGGTTAAGACTAGTGTTAGGGTTAGGACTAGTGTTAGGGTTAGGACTAGTGTTAGGGTTAGGACTAGGGTTAGGGTTAGGACTAGGGTTAGGGTTAGGACTAGGGTTAGGGTTAGGACTAGGGTTAGGGTTAGGACTAGGGTTAGGGTTAGGACTAGGGTTAGGGTTAGGACTAGGGTTAGGATTGGGGTTAGGGTTGTGTTGGGATTTTTACAAAAAGTGCTCGCTACTTGAGTTTGTATCGGGTGCTCGGGTATGCATCGAGTACCGCGAGTGCTTGAGTCTCCGCCCCATATGTTTTTCAGCTGTTATACAGCCAAAAAAACCTTGTGGGGCTTGCCTGCCATGCACGAGCGATCCCCGCATGGTTTTCTTTGGGTGTCTAATAACCGTGAAAGATGCTGGGGGGGACTCGTGCACATGACTTAAGCACCCGAGATACATGGTGCATACCCGTTTACCTGATGCAAACTCAAGTAGGGAGCACTTGCGCTCAAGACTAATGACAACTTAATCGATATGATGACCTAATGTTATTAAATTCTGTGTAGAACAAAATGTTCACTATACCCCTTGATAAAATCCCAGAGGGGTCTAGTTTCCAAAATGGAATCACTTGTAGGGGGGTTTCCACTGTTTAGGCACATCAGGGGCTCTCCAAAAGCAACATGGCGTCCGCTAATTATTCAAGCAAATTTTACGTTCAAAAAGTCAAAAGGCGCTCCTTCCCTTCCGAACCCTGCCGTGCATCCAAGCAGTGGTTTCTACTCAGTAGAAATTGCACAACAAATGCTATGGTGCAATTTCTCCTTACCCTTATGAAAATGCAAAATTGTGGGCTGAAAAAAAATTTTTGTTTGAAAAATGTGAAAATTTTATTTTTACGGCTCCATGTTATAAACTTCTGTGACGCACCTGGGGGTTCAGGGTGCTCACCACACATCTAGATAAGTTCCCTGAGGGGTCTAGTTTCCAAAATGGTGTCACTTGTGGCTGGTTTCATTGTTTAGGCACATCAGGCACTCCCCAAACGCAACATGGCGTCCGCTAATTATTTAAGCAAATTTTACATTCAAAAAATCAATTGGCGCTCCTTCCCTTCCGAACTCTGCCGTTCGCCCAAACAGTGGCTTTCACCCACATATGGGGTATCGGCATGCTCAGGAGGAATTGCACAACAAATTTTGGGGTCCATTTTTTAATGATACCCTTGTGAAAATAAAAAATTAGGGTCTAAAGAAACATTTTTGTGATAAAAAATAAATGTTAATTTTTTTCTTCCACATTCAAAAAAATTCCTGTGAAGCACCAGAATGGTTAATAAACTTCTTGAATGTGGTTTTGAGCACCTTGAGGGGTGCAGTTTTAGAATGGTGTCACTTTTGGGTATTTTCTGTAATAAAGGCCCCTCAAAGTCACTTCAAATGTGATGTGATCCCTAAAAAAATGGTTTTGTAAATTTTGTTGGAAAAATGAAAAATTGCTGGTCAAATTTTAACCCTTATAGCTCCCTAACAAAAAAAAAAATTGGGTTTCAAAATTGTGCTGATGAAAATTAAACATGTGGGAAATGTTATTTATTAACTATTTTGTGTGACATATCTCTCTGATTTCAGGGCATGAAAATTCAAAGTTTGAAAATTGCAAAATTTTCAAAATTTGCGCCAAATTTCCGTTTTCTTCACAAATAAACACAAGTGATATTGAAGAAATGTTACCAATATCATGAAGTACAATATGTCACGAAAAACCAATCTCAGAATCAGTGGGCTCTGATGAAGCTTTCCAGAGTAATTACCTCATAAAGTGACAGCGGTCAGAATTGTAAAAATTGGCCTGGTCATTAACGTGCAAACCACACTCGGGGGTAGCTGTTTAAACCAGCCTTCAGGTGGTGCTTAGCTTAAAGTGCAAACCACCTTGGGGGGTAAAGGGGTTTTAAAGCTAACTTTGCTGACTCAATTGTTTGATTTACAATCAGTATTATGAGTTATAACCTTATATGTGAGACTTATTAGCTACTACATGGTGGCCCGATTCTAATGCACTGGATACTCTAGAACAGGGGTCTCAAACTCGGCTGGGTATAATGGCCGCACATGGAAAAAATTTGAATTTGGGGGGCCGCATTCTTTGTTCAATGTGACATTTTTAGTGATACCATTTTTTTTTGTATACACCTTTTGAACATTTTTGTCGTGTTTATTTTTTTATAGCTTGGGTCGTTATGGATGTGGTGATGATAAACGTGCACTTTTTTGTGTTTACTTTAGTTTACATATAAAACAGCATTTTAGTGCCCAATATTTTTTCATGCTTTATTTTTATTTTTTTGATTTTTACAATTTTGTTTCCCCCAATTGGCCACATTCAGTAATATTGTCTTACAATTAGCATCATATAGTAATAATGGCAAACATCTTGTAGTAATGTTCCCCATCCAAGTCCCCATCTTGTACTAATGTGCCCCATCCAGGTCCCCATCCTGTGGCTATGTGCCTCATCCAGGTCCCCATCTTGTGGCTATGTGCCCCATCCAGGTCTCCATCTTGTGGCTATGTGCCCCATCCAGGTCTCCATCCTGTGGCTATTTGCCCCACCCAGATCCCCATCTTGTGGCTATGTGCCCCACCCAGGTCCCCATCTTGTGGCTATGTACCCCATCCAGGTCCCCATCCTGTGGCTATTTGCCCCATCCAGATCCCCATCTTGTGGCTATGTGCCCCATCCAGATCCCCATCTTGTGGCTATGTGCCCCATCCAGGTCCCCATCTTGTGGCTATGTGCCCCATCCAGGTCTCCATCTTGTGGCTATGTGCCCCATCCAGGTCCCCATCCTGTGGCTATGAGCCCCATCCAGGTCCCCATCCTGTGGCTATGTGCCCCATCCCGGTCCCCATCTTGTGGCTATGTGCCCCATCCAGATTCCCATCTTGTGGCTATGTGCCCCATCCAGATCCCCATCTTGTGGCTATGTGCCCCATCCAGGTCCCCATCTTGTGGCTATGTGCCCCATCCAGGTCCCCATCTTGTGGCTATGTGCCCCATCCTGGCGCCCATCTTATGGCTATGTGCCCCATCCAGATCCCCATCTTGTGGCTATTTGCCCCATCCAGGTCTCCATCTTGTGGCTATGTGCCCCATCCAGGTCTCCATCTTGTGGCTATGTGCCCCATCCAGGTCTCCATCTTGTGGCTATGTGCCCCATCCAGGTCTCCATCTTGTGGCTATGTGCCCCATCCAGGTCCCCATCCTGTGGCTATGTGCCCCATCCAGGTCCCCATCCTGTGGCTATGTGCCCCATCCCGGTCCCCATCTTGTGGCTATGTGCCCCATCCAGGTCCCCATCTTGTGGCTATGTGCCCCATCCAGGTCCCCATCTTGTGGCTCTGTGCCCCATCCAGGTCCCCATCTTGTGGCTATGTGCCCCATCCAGGTCCCCATCTTGTGGCTATGTGCCCCATCCAGGTCCCCATCTTGTGGCTATGTGCCCCATCCAGGTCCCCATCTTGTGGCTATGTGCCCCATCCAGGTCCCCTCTTGTGGCTATGTGCCCCATCCAGGTCCCCATCTTGTGGCTATGTGCCCCATCCAGGTCTCCATCTTGTGGCTATGTGCCCCATCCAGGTCCCCTCTTGTGGCTATGTGCCCCCTGTTCTTCACACACATAAAATAGAAAAAAAAAAAAAAGATGATTCTCACCTGTCCTCCGTTCCCTCGGTGGCCTTCCTGCAGATGTGGCCCGCAGGCACCACAGAGTCAGACCCTTTGACGATCCCGACCTGGTCCAGGAGGAGCCGCAGACAGCAGCGCTGCATTGCCGCACAGAGACTGTCTCCAAGCACTGCATTTTCAATGTCAGCCGCCGGCCAATCAGAGGCCAGCAGCTGATAGCTGCGTATGGCAATGACGTCATACTCGCTGCGCCGACACGCAGATATCAGCTGCTGGCCTCTGATTGGCCGGCGGCTGGCATTGGAAATGCAGTGCTGGGAAACAGTCTCTGTGCGGCAATGCAGCGCTGCTGTCGGCGGCTCCTCCTGGACCAGGTCGGGATAGTCAAGGGGTCTGTGCCTGCGGGCCGCATAAAGCAGCCTCAGGGGCCGCATGCGGCCCGCGGGCCGTGTGTTTGAGACCCCTGATCTAGAATATGCATGCGGCTGACCAGGCGCCACTAAGCAGCGAAGCAGTGTTTAAATGGGTTGTGCATAACTTTTAATTAACCCCCCAATGTATCCCCTTGGTGCCCCTAATGAATTTGGTCATTATGTCATGTTATCAATCCTGCTTGTGACAACATCGCTGACGACGCACAGCCAGCACGTAATTCTCCCGCCTGGAGCCGGATATTGCTTCCGTTTACATCACGACTATTTGCGGCTGCAGCCAGGGGTCTGCTGTTCCGCGCACCACAGTGAATGACAGGCTGTGGGCGGGGTTATCCCCCCATCGTGTCACATCCAGCATCCACAGCGCGGTCTGTCAATGTGGTTTGTATGGCTGCGTCATTCCTCTAATCTTGGTTTGTATGGCTGACTTATTTTGGATTATACGCCTTCCTCATCTTAGCTTGTATGGCCTGCTTATCCTGGTTTTGTATGACCTACTCATTCCCCCATCTCTACAGCACAGTTCAAAAACTAAACCCTAATCCTCCCCTTGTTTCCTTTTCTCTGCTCCAGCGCTGTCTGTCCTGTTTTCAGCAGCTCCTCGCAGGATGTGAGGCACAGCACGCGCTCTCAGATACTGCTGTGATTAGCTGCTGTCTGTAGATTCGCTGCTTTCCACGCCGGGACTAAGTGCGTGGAGAGGCACAAATCTGCATTCACTTTAGTAGCACAAGCTGCAGATGCGGCTATGAACATTTAACAATAATACAATGAATACACAGAATAATACTTTATTAACTATTATTGGTTATAGAACTTAATACAACTGAACAAAATTATTAAACAGATGATCAAAATATATAAACTATTCCATGAATATGTAACAATATTTTACAATAAATCATCGGACAAAAGAAGTACGACCCTAGAATATATTTCTTAACAATATCAACCTAAAATATTTTTTGTACACGACATTTTTGGTGAATACTTTTGGACTATCTGTAAGCAACTTTCCTTGTAAATGGGTATCCAAAACTTGCACCTTGAGATTGGATCTCATTTTAACTCTTGAAAATGCAACATAGAGTTGTCCATGTCCAAAAACGGGCTCCGGTAAATATATGCCAACGCGTTGTAGAGTTTGACCTTGTGACTTGTTTATTGTCATGGCAAATGCTGGTTTTACTGGAAACTGTCGACGTCGAAGCCTAAATGGAAGACCGGTGTCTGAAGGACATAAATCAATGCGTGGAATGAACACTTCGTCTCGTTTTGCAGATCCAGTGATCACTCTTGATTGAATTATGTGGGAATGGAGTCCAGTAACAATAAGGCGAGTTCCATTACATAGACCATTTCTTGTATTTAGATTCCGAAGCAACAATACGATTGCTCCAACTTTAAGTTGTAGTCTGTGGGATGGCATTCCTGATGGCGTAACACTATTTAAAAATTCAACTGGATAATGCTCTCGTTCCTCTTCATGGTCGACATCCACCGAATCATCACTTTACTCTCCAGGCATTCCATCCATCACACGGGAATTTAGCAGAGCTACGTCATCGTTCTTGGGACAGAGAATTGCATAGGAAGAGGCCCTCTCAACACTGCTTTGGTCGTTCACATCTATTTGAACGCGTTGTCCAAAAACATCACTTACGATGCAGTCAGTGCACAACATGTCTTCTGGTATTTCAATAATGTCTTCTCCAAGGTTATATTCATTGCTAAGTTCACCATTACCAAGTTTAAGAAGCCAGTTGCTGTACTCTGGGTCAGAAGATCGCATGTTGTTAATTAGTTGGAGTTTATTAAACTCTTTCCAAAGGTCAGACATTTTTAAGGTTGACTCGATAATATTTGTTCTTGTTCCATTCGGTACAACTGGAAGGCACTGCCTAAAATCTCCGCCAAGGACAAAAACTTTACCTCCAAAAGGAATTTCATTTTTTTCAGCAATATTTGTACTCATAACTTCACGCAGAAGTCTGTCAATTAAGCTCAAAGCATATTTGGGTGCCATGGTGCACTCATCAAGTATCAAAAGATTTGCACTATTCAACTGTTTTCCTACAAATGTGTCGTTTGATTCTGGAAACGGAGATTTCATTGACCGGAACTGGTATCCCAAAGAGTGAATGCATAGTGCGACCTCCTCTTAAAAGGATTGCTGCAATACCTGTTGAAGCCGATGGCAATACGACTTTTCCTAACCCTCTAACGTGATGCATTAAAACTTCATTGAGGTATGTTTTACCGCTGCCTCCAGGACCGTCAATAAAGAAACATTTTGGCGCTGGATCGACTTGGTTTTCTACAGCACTCACAATAGTGTCATATGCAATCCGTTGTTTTTGATTTAAGGAGTTTTTCTTCTCTGTTGCCAACAATAATTCATAAGCTTCGTCATACTGTTGAATTTGTGCAACTTGACTTGCAGGCTGTGGCAAATTAAAGTCTAAAAATGTTTTTCCATGCAGTAGTAGGATATTTTGGACATCTTGCATGGGATAAGATTCGCAATTGTGACAATTTCCACTTTTGTTGTGAAGACTTAAGCAGTAATCTTCAATTATATGTTCTTTGAAATTTGTCCAAAGTTGAGCCGGATTTGTAGGCGGTCCAAAGACAGAAATGTAGGCAAACAATTCACGAAGTTTCTTAGGCATATGTAGGGTAACTGCGTCTTCTAAAGTAAGTGTCCACATAGTATCATCCAATAGAAGTCCTAAAGCCAAAGCTGCAGCTTTAAATGTATCGTGCAATACTCCATTAACAGTTTTCAAATCTTCGTAACTTCTAGCTCCTTTCACATGCAGTAGTAACAGCCGAAGGCAATATCTTTCTTGATCCTTGACACTAACAGTATACATGCGTCCAATTATTCTGCTAAGTCCTCGTTGTCTTGGCTTCCAAGTTTTATTCCAAACGTAATGCTCTTGAATCTCTCGATACAAATACTGACTTGCGTTTTCGTCACATTGGTTCAGCAAAAACCATTCCATTAATGTTGACGTTGTGCTTAAATTTTTGGAGACATCTTCGACTTGAGCATTTTCAAAGAAATAAAGCTGCTGTTGATTTGGTAAATGAATAGCTAAACGTATAATGGCATGGGACTGTGAATGCATTGGAAATGCAAATATTCTCCAAGCGGCTTCTGGAGCACTGACATATCTTGAGTCAACAATCCGTGATGATTCATCGTGATTGACTGTTTTTTGCTGGATTTCGACGTTAGCTTTGTCATGCCCCTTGTAGATGTACTTGAAAAGATATTTAATACTTTTTATTGAAGCGCAGATTTCAACGTTGATGTGACAGTTGTAGCTTTTTAATAAGTACGGGTTGTATGGAACTATCCATGAGTTATTTATAATCTTTTTGTTGTGTACAATGTTATCAATCAGTTGTCTCCGGTAGGATGGGTAGCCATCCAAATCTTTAACAGTGTGCTGTTTCAACTGCTTTGGAAACCCTTTTGTACACTTTCCGTTTTCCATGCATGGACTTATTGGATTTGCTACACCGCATGGGCCATGAACCATATTACAGATTACAATATTATACAGTTCAGGATACTTTTCTTGGTTAGGAATTTCAGCCCACACTATGTTGTCAATTTCGTCCTCCGTGCGAAACTTGGAATCCGCGTCTAAAATAATTAGTATATACGCATGTGGGAGACCTCGTTTCTGAAACTTTATGACATGTACCATTGCTACGACTGTTCCAAAAAGGCCTTTTTTGATGTCCTCAAAAAGGCTGCTGAGTTTTAGTCTAAATACGCGTGCAACTAAGTCCGGCCTGTGTTCAACTTGCTGCCAGGGTTGTAGATTTTCTGTAATTTCCGGCCATTTAGGATTACAGGTCATTGTTAAAAAAATATGTCAGGTCTTCCATATTTTGTTACTATTGCCATTGCATCTTGATAACGCTGTTGCATGTTGCGGGGGCTACCTTCAAAAGGACGACGGGAGAATTACTGTTTTTCCAATTGGAATTCCTTTTTGAATGGATTGTTTTTGCAAATGTTCTTGAAGAACGCAGTAGTCTTCAACTTTAAGTGGTTTTTGGTTCACTCATATGAAATGGAGCCGATTTGCTTCAATTTTAACGTATGCGTCGACTAAGTACTGTTGTGTCAGTTTCCCACCGTTTAAAATAGGATTGAAGTAATTTGGCACAGACAGAAGAAAACTGTAGTACTGTAGTTGTGTAATTCTTCTTGAAGTTCCCTGCTGGTGTAGGTTTTCATGCCACCCTTGATCACCGCTTGGAAAGAATAGCGGATACAGGAGAGCATCAAGGTTGCTGTGCAAAATGCTAATCCGTTGTGTTTTAGGAACGAAAGGGTTGCTTTTGTCTGGCTTAAGATGGACTAATATATCTCTTTGAAAAGGAGGCTCTCCATCATCGTTTTGAAAAACAACTGCGACCTCACTTACACGTGGTTTGTTGTAACATCGGGGATCTTGTTGACGTTCTTGTTTAATGGCCATGATAATAGAAGGCATTTCCGTCCCATTTTGTATAGCTCTCTGTTCCTCCTCAGCTTCAACGTCTTTTAGCATGCGATATGCGGCAGCAAATGGGCTGATTGTTTGTAAATGTACGGCAATTAGGTTCATCAGTTCTGCATTACACTTTTCATTTTCTTTTCGGTTCATCCTTTGTTCTGTAGCCTCATTTGGATCAAAGATGTATAATTGTGCAAATGTTGGTGGTTGTCCTAGTTCTGGGTGAAGTGTTCCAGTGCGGTGGTAGATCTGGCCATGAATTTTAAAACAATATGGTCCAAATCCAGGGGGCGGTGCAATGTTGGCACCAAATGAAGCAAACGCATGAGAACTGTTGATACTTCTGATATTTTCCATAAAATTTCTACTGTGTTCACGCGTTCCTTTCATCAACTGCTCAAACAGATCTGAGTAGTGACATCTTGGTAGCATCACCTTTCCTTTTTGGCAGCATTGAGTAAACTGATTGTCAGATGGTTTTTCCTCGATAAAATTCATAGATTTGCATTTTGAACAAACTACATTCATCTTCCCACAGTAGTGTTGAATAATGATAGTTTCATTGTCTGTTACGTAACGTGCAAGTTGTTGAATCTTCTGCTGGGTTTGCTTTAGTTGGTAGAGCATGCGTTTTTGATAAATTTGTCGATCGTGTTGTTCTCGGTTTGTCCTGGATTCTGGAGATTCATTCAGACGACATGGTCTATGGGATTCTGCATCGTGTTCCGGTCTAGCCGCAGTGTGTTGTGGTGTTTTCCGTTCCCGACGTTGTCTGTGACATTCGGCATCCTGGGCTTGTCTGGCGACAGTGTGTTGTGGTGTCTCCTGTTGCCGAATTTTTCTGTGAGCTCCCGCATCCTGGGCTTGTCTGCTGGCAGTGTATTGTGGTGTCTCCTGTTCCCGGCATTTTTGGTGAGATTCCGCATCCTGGGCTTGTCTGCCGGCAGTGTGTCGTGGTGTCTCCTGTTGCCAAATTTTTCTGTGAGCTTCTGCATCCTGTGCTTGTCTGGCGGCAGTGTGTGTTGTGGTCTCCAGCTTCCGAATTTTTCTGCGATCTTCCGCATCCTGGGCTTGTCTGCTGGCAGTGTGTTGCGGTGTCTCCTGTTCCCGGCGTTTTTGTTGAGATTCTGCATCGTGGGCTTGTCTGGCGGCAGTGTGTTGCGGTGTCTCCAGTTTCCGGCGTCTTTGGTGAGATTCCGCATCCTGGGCTTGTCTGGCGGCAGTGTGTTGCGGTGTCTCCTGTTCCCGGCGTTTTTGGTGAGCTTCCGCATCCTGGGCTTGTCTGGCGGCAGTGTTTTTCGGTGTCTCCTGTTCCCGGCGTTTTTTTTGAGCTTCCGCATCCTGGGCTTGTCTTGCGGCAGTGTGTTGCGGTGTCTCCTGTTCCCGGCGTTTTTCGCGAGATTCCGCATCCTGGTCTTGTCTTGTGGCAGTGTGTTGCGGGGTCTCCGGTTCCCGGCGTTTTTTGTGAGATTCGGCATCCTGAGCTTGTCTGGCGGCAGTGTGTTGCGGTGTCTCCTGTTCCCGGCGTTTTTGTTGAGCTTCCGCATCCAGGGTTTGTCTTGCGGCAGTTTGTTGCCGTGTCTCCTGTTCCCGGCGTTTTTGGTGAGATTCCGCATCCTGGGCTTGTCTGGCGGCAGTATGTTGCGGTGTCTCCTGTTCCCGGCGTTTTTTGTGAGTTTCTGCATCCTGGGCTTGTCTGGCGGCAGTATGTTGTGGAGTCTGTTGCTCTCGACGTTGTCGTTTTCTTGCTGCTTCTGCTGCTTTTCGGTCTTCCTCCGTGGCGTATTTTCGCTTACGACCCATTATAAAACAGGAAACATAAAGAAGTATCTCTTCAGCGCGCTGTCACTGGCAGAACGTGTTCAGAAAACCTGACTGAAGTCCCTCGCACAGTCTGACTGAAGTCCCTCGCACAGTCTGACTGAAGTCCCTCGCACAGTCTGACTGAAGTCCCTCGCACAGTCTGACTGAGAAAACCTGCTCAGTACGTTATGAGCATGTTGTGAGTCACATGACCACATGGCCGGAATTAGCCCTGCTATCTCCCGAAGGTGGCGTAGATATTTGAAATGTTGCGGTAATTGGCCGGAGAGCGTGTTTAAATTTGGCGCGGAAATCTGTGATTGGCCCGCGACCAATCATAGAAGCGGGTTTTAAATCTCGCGCGCCGTGTTACTAAGCAGCGGACAGTGTGTTTGAATTCAGCGTTAAAATCTCTGATTGGTCGCGCCCTCCTGAAGCGACCAATCAGCGTATCGTATTGGTGAGGACCGGGAGCGGCTGCCTGTGCGGCTACTTCCGCTCCGAGAAGCCGGGACATGAGCGACTGCTCGCAGCAGAAGTATCCCGACCCGCAGCGCCGCTCCCCGATCCTCCCTTCCGCATGGATGTCAGCGCCGCTGCCTGTGCAGATACTTCAGCTCCGAGAAGCCAGGACATGAGCGGGCGCTGGCAGCAGAAGTATCCGGACCCGCAGCGCCGCTCCCCGGTCCTCCCTTCACATCCTAGCCGCTTATGTCCCCACAGTATCTGCATGGTGTTACAAAGGTCCTGACATTTTTGTTAAAAATCGCTGATTGGTCGCTGGCACTGCCCGCGACCAATCACCGATTTGGGCGCCACATTTAAATATCGGCCGCGACCAATCACCGATCTTGGCGCCACATTTAAACAGCGTCCGCGACCATTCAGCACAGTAGTGTTCAACTTTTGCGGCAAGATCCGTGAATGGTCGCGGTCTTGGCTCGCGACCAATCACCGATTTGTGCGGCACTTTTAAATAGCAGCCGCGACCAATTGGATGTCAGCGCCGCTCCCCGGTCCTCCCTTCACACCCTAGCCGCATGGATGTCAGCGCCGCTGCCTGTGCGGCTACTTCCGCTGCGAGAACCCGGGACATGAGAGGGTGCTCGCAGCAGAAGTATCCCGACCCGCAGCGCCGCTCCCCGGTCCTTCCTTGACACCCTAGCCGCTGATGTCCCCACAGTATCCGCATGGTGTTACAAAGGTCCGAACATTTGTGTTAAAAATCGCTGATTGGTCGCTGGCGCTGCCCGCGACCAATCACCGATTTGGGCGCCACATTTAAATATCGGCCGCGACCAATCACGGTTCTTGGCTCCACATTCAAACACCGCTGTGCTGATTGGTCGCGGACGCTATTTAAATGTGGCGCCAAAAATCGGTGATTGGTCGCCGATACTGGTCGCGACCAATCAGCACAGCGGTGTTTAAATGTGTAGCCAAGATCGGTGATTGGTCGCTGAGCTCCGTCCCGTAGATGAGCAGCTAACGGCCGCCATCTTTTTTCAGAAATCCCGCGGCGCTGATTGGCCGCTGCCGGACCAATGAGCGACGCGGGATTTCCTGGACAGACAGACAGACGGGATAAGACAATTATATATATAGATTTGCAATGATTTCTCTAATAGAATTAATAAGACCATAAGTCTATTGTTTACCTGTGTTGCCATCATTTGGAGCTCTAGTCCTTCTTTTTACCAGTACGTGTTCCTGATTTTAAATCATTTTTTTTTAAAATGACTTCCTAACAAAAAATTATGTTTTATGAGTAATCACTTGTCGCTTCTAGTTTTTGCCGGGATGAAACCAGACACCTGAAGAGTCTATGTTTAAAATTAATATCAATAAGAAGTGCTGCAGAAATATTAAGGGCCATTTTGTAAAGGGGACAATTAGTGTAATATATCATATACCTGTATTATATGTATATATTTCTTACAGAGACATACAGTGGGTACGGAAAGTATTCAGACCCCTTTAAATTTTTTACTCTTTGTTTCATTGCAGCCATTTGGAAAAGTCTAAAAAGTTCATTTTTTTCCTCATTAAAGTACACTCTGCACCCCATCTTGACTGAAAAAAAAAACAGAAATGTAGACATTTTTGCAAATTTATTAAATAAGAAAAATTGAAATTTCACATGGTCATAAGTATTCAGACCCTTTGCTCAGACACTCATATTTAAGTCACATGTGATCCTCCTTGAGATGGTTCTACTCCTTCATTGGAGTCCAGCTGTGTTTAATTAAACTGATAGGACTTGATTTGGAAAGGCACACACCTGTCTATATAAGATCTCACAGCTCACAGTGCATGTCAGACCAAATGAGAATCATGAGCTCAAAGGAACTGCCCAAGGAGCTCAGAGACAGAATTGTGGCAAGGCACACATCTGGCCAAGGTTACGAAAGAATTTCTGCATTACTCAAGGTTCCGAAGAGCACAGTGGCCTCCATAATCCTTAAATGGAAGAAGTTTGGGACCAACAGAAGTCTTCCTAGACCTGGCCGTCCAGCCAAACTGAGCAATCGTGGGAGGAGAGACTTGGTGAGAGAGGTAAAGAAAAATCCCAAGATCACTGTGGCTGAGCTCCAGAGATGCAGTACGGAGATGGGAGAAAGTTCCACAAAGTCAACTATCACTGCAGCCCTCCACCAGTGGGGCCTTTATGGCAGAGTGGCCCGACGGAAGCCTCTCCTCAGTGCAAGAAATATGAAAGCCCGCATAGAGTTTGCTCAAAAACACATGAAGGACTCCCAGACTATGAGAAATAAGATTCTTTGGTCTGATGAGACGAAGATAGAACTTGTTGGTGATAATTCTAAGCGGTATGTGTGGAGAAAACCAGGCACTACTCATCCCATGCCCAATACAATCCCAACAGTGAAACATGGTGGTGACAGTATCATGCTATGGGGGTGTTTTTCGGCTGCAAGGACAGGACAACTGGTTGCAATTGAAGGAAACATGAATGCGGCCTAGTACAGAGATATCCTGGATGAAAACCTCTTCCAGAGTGCTCTGGACCTCAGACTTGGCCGAAGGTTCACCTTCCAACAAGACAATGACCCTAAGCACACAGCTAAAATAACAAAGGAGTGGCTTCAGAACAGCTCTGTGAGCATTCTTGACTGGCCCAGCCAGAGCCCTGACCTAAACCCAATTGAGCATCTCTGGCGAGAACTGAAAATGGTTGTCCACCAACGTTCACCATCCAAACTGACGGAACTGGAGAGGATCTGCAAGGAAGAATGGCAGAGGATCCCGAAATCCAGGTGTGAAAAACTTGTTGCATCATTCCCAAGAAGATTCATAGCTGTACTAGCTCAAAAGGGTGCTTCTACTCAATACTGAGCAAAGGGTCTGAATACTTATGACCATGTGATGTTTCAGTTTTTCTTTTTTAACAAATTTGCAAAAATGTCTACATTTCTCTTTTTTTTTCAGTCAAGATGGGGTGCAGAGTGTGCTTTAATAAGAAAAAAAAAATGAGCTTTTTAGAATTTACCAAATGGCTGCAAAGAAACAAAGAGTGAAAAATTTAAAGGGGTCTGAATACTTTCCGTACCCACTGTATTTGGAGAATGGTGGGCTCAATGTCATTGTGCAGGAACTGTGTGTGTGTGTGTGTGTGTGTGTGTGTGTGTGTGTGTGTGTGTGTGTGTGTGTGTGTGTGTATGTGTATGTGTGTATATATATATATATTATATATATATCTACTATATAATCGGCTTATCCCGTCTGTCTGTCCGTCCAGGAAATCCCGCGTCGCTGATTGGCAGCGACGCGGGATTTCAGAACAAGTCGGGAGATAGCAGGGCTGACTCCGCCCATGTGGTCATGTGACTCACCAACTACCCATGAACATGTTTTGTCAGTCACAGTGTGTGATGTACTTCTGTCACGTTTAATGAATACGTTCTGTCAGTCACAGTGCGACATAGTTCAGTAACATTTACTAAATACAGTCAGTCACAGTGTGATGTACTTCTGTAACGTTTCATTCACCCTGGTACGCGGAACAGCAGACCCCTGGCTGCGGCCGCAAATAGTCGTGATGTAAACGGAAGAAAGAGCCGGCCGGGGGAAATACGTGCTGGCTGTGCGTCGTCAGCGATGTTGTCACAAGCAGGATTGACAACATGACGTAATGACAAAATTCATTAGGGGCCCCGGGGGGATACATTGGGGGGTTAATTTAAAGTAGTGCACAACCCATTTAAACACTGCTTCTCTGATTAGTAGCGCCCGGTCAGCCGCATGCATATTCTAGAATAACCGATGCATTAATATACATATACATATACACACACCGGGTTAACCCAAGTCCATAACAATGGTTGCCGTGGGCAACAGCCGCACGGGGCCGCTCAGAGCCTGACGGGTGCAGAGCCTTCCCAGGCGTGGGTTCAGCTACTCACAGCCCCGCCGAGCTTCCCTGCTGTGCTCCTAGCAGGTACCAACACTGAACACCACTAATCCTTAATGCAGCGTTTTTAAAGGACCTGTGGCAAGAGCCACTGGAAAACCCGGGTTGGAGGGAGGAGGCCGCCCCACTGCCTTCCTGTAACCTCCTCCAAGAAACGAAGGCCCTGCTGGGTTTTACTAATCTGCCTTAGCCAGACAGCCTGACCAGGTCAATGCTCACCTTCATTCCTGCATTGCAGCCGCAGGTGTGTCTGTGACTGCAATGCACTTCAATGGATTTAATAGGTCTCTGTACACATTCTGGGGGATATATAACAACTATGAAAATTGTACATTCACACTGAAGGCATCAAAACTATGAATTAACACATGTGGAATTATATACTTAACAAAAAAGTGTGAAACAACTGAAAATATGTCTTCTATTCTAGGTTCTTCAAAGTAGCCACCTTTTGCTTTGATGACTGCTTTGCACACTCTTGGCATTCTCTTCATGAGCTTCAAGAGGTAGTCACCGGAAATGGTCTCCCAACAATCTTGAAGGCGTTCCCAGGGATGATTAGCACTTGTTGGCCCTTTTGCTTTCACTCTGCGGTCCCGCTCACCCCAAACCATCTCGATTGGGTTCAGGTCTGGTGACTGTGGAGGCCAGGTCATCTGGCATAGCATAGCACCCCATCACTCTCCTTCTTGGTCAAATAGCCCTTACACAGCCTGGAGGTGTGTTTGGGGTCATTGTCCTGTTGAAAAATAAATGATGGTCCAACTAAACGCAAACCGGATGGAATAGCATGCCTCTGCAAGATGCTGTGGTAGCCATGCTGGTTCAGTATACCTTCAATTTTGAATAAATCCCGAACAGTGTCACCAGCAAAGCACCCCCACACCATCACACCTCCTCCTCCATGCTTCACGGTGGGAACCAGGCATGTAGAGTCCATCCGTTCACCTTTTCTGCGTCGCACAAAGACACGGTGGTTGGAACCAAAGATCTCAAATTTGGACTCATCAGACCAAAGCACAGATTTCCACTGCTCTAATGTCCATTCCTTGTGTTCTTTAGCCCAAACAAGTCTCTTCTGCTTGTTGCCTGCCCTTAGCAGTGGTCTCCTAGCAGCTATTTGCCATGAAGGCCTGCTGCACAAAGTCTCCTCTTAACAGTTGTTGTAGAGAGGTGTCTGCTGCTAGAACTCTGTGTGGCATTGACCGGGTCTCTAATCTGAGCTGCTGTTAACCTGCGATTTCTGAGGCTGGTGACTCGGGTAAACTTATCCTCAGAAGCAGAGATGACTCTTGGTCTTCCTTTCCTGGGGCGGTCTTCATGAGAGCAAGTTTCTTTGTAGCACTTGATGGTTTTTGCAACTGCACTTGGGGACACATTCAAAGTTTGCCCAATTTTTCGGACTGACTGACCTTCATTTCTTAAAGTAATGATGGCCACTCGTTTTTCTTTACTTAGCTGCTTTTTTTCTTGCCATAATACAAATTCTAACAATCTATTCAGTAGGACTATCAGCTGTGTATCCACAAGACTTCTGCACAACACAACTGATGGTCCCAACCCCATTTTTAAGGCAAGAAATCCCACTTATTAAACCTGACAGGGCACACCTGTGAAGTGAAAACCATTTCCGGTGACTACCTCTTGAAGCTCATCAAGAGAATGCCAAGAGTGTGCAAAGCAGTCATCAAAGCAAAAGGTGGCTTCTTTGAAGAACCTAGAATATAAGACATATTTTCAGTTGTTTCACACTTTTTTGTTAAGTATATAATTCCACATGTGTTAATTCATAGTTTTGATGCCTTCAGTGTGAATGTAAAATTTTCAAAGTCATGAAAATACAGAAAAATCTTTAAATGAGAAGGTGTGTCCAAACTTTTGGTCAGAACATCGGAGATCACTGGGACCGGAAGTGACAGTGACTCTCCGGCGCCAGCACATAAGAAAATTGAAATCACTGCCCTGAGAACAGTGCACAGAACAGATGGCAGGTAGAATGCGCAGGCGCGGGATTTCAGGCTGCGCACCTGATGTCAAAGGCAAGCAGGGAAGAAAGGGGAGCAGAAATCTAACATAAGAGAGAGGAGGCAGTCTTATCTTCCGGGCAGCGTACGCCCCATAGCCTGGAAGATCAAAACAGATAAGGATGATTTTTAAAGAACAAGGCATCATCCAGGTGGCATAGAGATATGACTAGTTTCAGCTTTATACAACCTGTATGACCACATTATTACCTAAAAACGCTGAAATGGGATGACAGATACCCTTTAAGTGGTGAAAAGAAATCCAAAATTTGTAGAAAAAAAAATTGTTTTGTATTTTTTGTTTCTGACATCCATAACTTTTTTTTTGTATTTTTCCCATCAATGGAGCTATGTGAAAGCTTGTTTTTGTGTGATTTTCTTTTACCCCAAACACACTTCAAGACCCCCCCAGAAATGAATGGAAATAAAGCACTGGAGCTTTCCGAAAAGGCAACAATGAGTCTGGATCTAAATCCATTTATGTTGTTCCAATACACGCCAAGGAAACAAACATGTGTATAATAAAGCATGTGCAATTGGAATAATTTTCTGGGATAAATGCTGCATTTTCTGGAAGCGTTGCAAGGGTGCCAATACGTGACTGTGTGAATGAAGATATTAAACTATTAATAATGATCAAATTACCATCAGATCTTCAAGAACAAGTTTTTAAAACACCAATTGTTAAAAAGACCATGTAAATTTTTTACAAAGTTATCTAGTAAACACAGATTAATTCATAACATCATCAGAAATGTTAACTATAGCAAAAAGAAATGGCAATCCCACCACAACAAGGTGTACTCAATCAGGATAGTCCCTAACTCTTGTAGTTCACCTCACTATGTGCCAGCAGGCCTCAAAATAGATGGGGGCAGAGCAGGATGCAGGTCAGACTGTTTTGCACCTGTCTGTGGAAAGCTATATAGACAAAAGGCACAGTCCAAAAAAGGGAGCCATAACCCTGTGTGTACGAAGTACAAAAAACTAAAGCAAACCAAATAAATGGGTCGGCACACATGTTGGCCTAAGTGCAATGTGTAGGTACACATTCACACTGTGGCCATTTAACAGACAGAAATGTAGCTATGTGACTTACTTTGCAAAATGCATGTCACAAACGGCAGCTTTCCAATTTGTAAATCCTTTCATATTTTCAGCTCTAACTATCACTTTATCTTCATTCACTTTGAGACCAAAATCCTTAGACACAACAACATGAAAGTAAATTGTGATTTGGTTTTCAAGATCCCGTTCCCTGCAAAGAAATGAATGAATGTTAACCACATGGAAAATATACTCAATGGTTTTAAAGCAACAGGTTTATACTTGTACATATGGCCTCATGTAAAAAAAAAAAAAAAAAAGTCAATCTGATCATCGCTTTCATATTCTGTTTGGATGATATTCATATCTATGTCTGTGCTAGCTCTCATCTTCCTAGTACAACTGTCCACAAAGTTTAGATCTAATGACTCCTAGCAAGTTTTAAATGTACAAATTAATTAAGAGGAGTGCTAAAAGTATGAATCTATCGATTATGATTTCTTGCCTGTTCGTCGAGGTTTGTTCCAAATATATTAAAGGGAATCTGTTAGCAGATTTTTGCTATGTAATCTGAGAGCAGTATGGTGTAGGAGCAGAAAAATGCTGCTCTCGGATTACATAACAAAAACCTGTGAGCAGATTCCCAGTAAAGGACTATGCCTCCTTTGATAAATTTGTTGCAAAACAGGAAATATTAATTACATTAAAGGGGTATTCCCATCTCCAATATACTATCCCAATGTGTAGTAGGTGTAATAATAATATTAGCCAATATCTCCAATTAGAAATGTAGTATAGTTCTTCTGATAAGCTATGTCTCTTACCCCATGTGCAGGGCATTGCAGTAGCTTAATGGTAGTAACCATAGATATCTAACAACTAAATGTCACTATATGGGTGGTCGTAACCATAAATACCGAAGCTACCGCAATGACCTGCACTTGGGGTAAGCGGCATTGTGAATCAGAAGAACTATCCTACATTTCTAATTGGAGGTATTTGCTAATATTATTAATATTACACTTACTACATAATGGGACAGGATAGTGAAGATGGGAATACCCATTTAAGTCAATATTAGCCACCCCTCGTGGGTCACATTACATGACATATCACATTTGATTGGTTGTTCAGTTTCATCCTATTTTGATAGCAAATGAGAAAATGCTGTACTTTTACCGATTTTTGCTTACTCCTACTGAACATGTGATATTTTTTTTTTCTGACAGTTGGCTTATACATTGAAAAACCCTAAGGCGCAGTTCACAAAGGTGTTTTGAATTTGGTTTCTCTGCTCATATCCGAGAAAACAGAGAAACAGAATTCATTTGAAAAACACGTCCGTTATAAAACTGTTGCAAACTGAAACTAAAGGGCCCCATTGACTATGATTGGGTCCATCTGATCGGATTTCCATTTTGTATTAGTTTTTCAATGTGCAGACTGCAAAACACAATCCAGACGGAGCCCATTATAGTCAATGAGGCCCTTCTGCTTCAGTCTGAATCCGCTTTGTATCAGTCTATTTTACCACATGATTTCAGCTTTCCTATTCCTAAAGTGGAACAGAGAAACAGAACTGAAAAAAACGGTGAGAACACGGACTAATGAAGAACAACAAAAAAAAAAGTATTGGAAAGATTGACAAATTGATAATACCTTATAGCTGCATGATCTGTTGCTTGACTACTTGATGTCTTTCTTTTTTCTTCACTATGTTGTTTCTCTGCTTTTTCCACTTTCTGCATCTGCTACAGTGATTGAGAAGATTGTATTTTATTTTTAAATTTCTCATCTCATAAAAATCTTTCTAAATCTCAAAACTGTGTAGCAAAGTTTGATAAATACATTTGTATTTAAATTGGAATACACCCAGTCTTGGACTGGCCCTCAGCAGTACAGGAGAATCCTCCGGTAGGCCACTGTGGAAGAGAGGACCACCACCCTCTTATATGAGCAGTACTTGACACAATATACTTGAATCACTATGTACAGACAAAGGCAGCGTCTTATTCATTTAACAACGTACCCAGTTCATGGTTATATACATTTGTGATTGAGGATAATGTCACATTTGCATGTAGCTGAAAAGTGGGGCCCTGGAGTTGGTTACTGGTGGGCCCTCAGTAACCCAGTCAGACACTGAATACACCAAAGAAAGAAGATAGCCAGAGTGTGCATGCATGGATGGATGATTATCTGCGGAGTGAAAATGTTCATTGGTGGATATCCGCTGTGTGTGAATGTTTGAGGAGATATCTGCATGGTACATGTCTGCGTGGGTGGATTCTGTCTCACAACATGACTATCTATATGTGTTACCATCCACGGTTATGATAACTGTTACCGACTGTCAGAAGGAAATACTCTAATGAATTTTTATCATGAGAAATTGGGGTAATGTTGATGCCTTTATTCTTGCAGTAAATCTTGATTACCTCCAATTTAAGGTATGGTTAGCTTTGTAATAGGAACCGCCCCATCTGGAGAATTGTGTGTATGTGTGAGTACAGGAGGTCTGCATGGGCTGAATTTCCGTCTCAGTCTGGCTCTGGGATGGGCACATTTGTAGCGAGGAATAATGTGTAATCATGGAATTACAGGCTGTATATTCAGAATACAGCAAACATTACTAACAATCTCATACCATGAATATGGACCTACCTCAGAGTTTTTAGATTCTTGTTTGTGCTGTGCTTTATTTTCACCTTTTTTGTTTTTCTCGTCTTGCATTTTGGTATTTTTAGTCTCTTTCTTAGTGTTCTTATTCTTCTTCTCATCATTGTCCTTATTTGGGGGATTTGCATTTGGCTCCCTTACATCTTTTTTATTATCACTGTCATTTTTAGGATCCTTTCCTGTTTGGTCATTTTTGTTTTTTCTTGAAGCATTTTTAGGAGTGTTTTCATTAATGCCATCGTTATCATTGGCACTGGTGGTCTCTTTTTGCATATCAGCTTCTTGTGCTGCAGCAGACATTTTGTTAGAATTATTATTTTCTCCTGTTAGTTTATTGGTCACATCCATATTTTGTTCCTCTGAGTTATTTTTGCCTTGGGGAATATCCTTCTCCTTTCCATCTATCATTCTGGACTGTGGTTCATTGGGTAGAACTGTCTCGATCAACCCGACCTTGTTCCTGTTTTCAGATCCCTCGGTACTTGTAGTCTTTTTACCTGGACCAGTAGTAGGATCTTTAGACTTCTCTAAACAGACCTGATCAATGACTTTGTCCTTCTGGTCAGAGCCCTCAGTGCTAGAAAGCTTATCATTTCCTTTTATATCAGGACCAGTAGTTGATTCCTTAGACTTCTCTGAATGGACATGATCTACAACCTTGTCCCCATTTTCAGAACCCACAATGCAAGCAGGTTTATCCTTTCCTTTTTTACCAGGACCAGCAGTTTGATCTTCAGACTTCTCTAAACCAACCTTGTCCCTATTTTCACAGTCTTTATTGCTTGTGGTTCTGTCATTTGCCATCATAGTAGGGCTAGTGGTCACATTTTCAGACTCTGCTGGGTTTTGCTTCTCATCTGGTTGACTCCCGTCATGACATTTGGTTTGTGTTAGTTTCCCTAAAGTAACTGAATTACTTGATACTACTTGGCTTTCAGTACTTTGTGTCACTTTATCAGTCAGTTCCTTCCCGCTGGACTCTTCATTTCCCTCTCGTTTCTCCGACTTCTCTCCCTCATTTTCCTGTTCGGTGGTTTCCATCGATTCTTGTATTTCTTTGGTTGTTTGCTTAGATTCCTTTATCTCTGAAACCTTCTGTACAGCTGCTGTGACAGAGTTGTTTTCAGCACACACCTGGAGGCTCTTACATTCACCTTCTTCATCACTAGCACTATCAATATCTTTGGGTTCGTCCAACGTTGCGGGAAGAGATGCAAATTCACTGGAATCTCCTTTTTTCTTCTTTTTCTTGTTCCTTTTCTGTACAATATAGAATTATAGCATATTTCAAGAAATTTGAAGAAATACAAGATAGACATTTGATTCTTAAAATTCCCATATCTTCCCTTTGGTTTCTTGGAATTATGTCTGTCTGCCCTAGAACAAGGGGATGATTGCTGCTTCATCATTCCCCAATTTCAATACTTAACATCTCCTAACTCCTATTTCTTTTCATTGCTACAAAAAGCCACTTAGGATATTAAAGGGGTTGTTGACTACTAGGGGACAACCCCTTCTTAAACTAATGTTCGGCCCCGAAAAAATAAAAACACCTATACTCACTTCCCATGCTGGCTCCATTCCGGCGGTGTCAGCACTCGCGGTCCCGGGGCTGTGATGCGGTGGAATGACACGTGATGTCCGGCGCCCAATCAGTGCAGGTGTCATCGACTCCGCCTTCTGACAAACTGAATATGAAGAGGAAGCCAGGGCATCACTTGTCACAACATGAGAGCCCCGGATTGCGAACACTGACACGACTGGAACGGAGCCGACACGGGAGGGGAGTATAGGGCCGAACACCAAGTTTAAGAAGAGGTTGTCCTAATAGTGGACAACACCTTTAAAAAGCCTGTAAACTCTGCTGAAGTATAATTAGAATCTTCTCCTTTCCATAAATTACACTGATAATTGTCCAGTGTAAGTAGAGAATCATAGATAAATAAGTGATTAAAGTTGAGAAAAGTTTGAAGACTTGTGTTTCAAACGTTTTGATTGCCAATTTTGACGTTTAGATTTTTTTTTTCATTACAACATTTACTATATTAGTCCAAAGTTTCAATTTTAGCTTTTGATAGATTGGACATTTAGAGAGGCTGCAATGCCTAATACGAATGTATAGTTTTTAATTGTTTTTCTCTTAAATTGGGAAAAGTTTGGTGTTAGTGATTTGAATATTTATGTCTTTTTTTTTTTACTTTTAAATTTTTTTATAGTCTTGCAGTATATATAAAAAAAAAAATCACATTCTACTACAGCTAGGATTCACAGGAGGACCATAATAGGAGCAATGGGATCCTTCAGCAGGACCCTGTCAACCACGCTAAGCCATCGGCACACTGAACAAACACATCATGGGGGTGAAAATGTTCTCCTGGAACTGATAATAATAATATAATAATAATAATAGTTTATTTTTATAGCGCCAACATATTCCGCAGCACTTTACAAATTTTAGGGGGGACTTATACAGACAATACAGAATAAGCATATCTCATATCGAACGGAGTGAGGGCCCTGCTCGCAAGCTTACAGTCTATGAGGAAGTGGGGGAGACACAAAAGGTAAAAAGTACATATATTGTATAATGCAGCCTTGATATACTGAATAGGATAAATAATAATACATGGACTGGTCGCCAGCCAGTATGTGTGCAGTCCTGACAGAGGCTTTTATGTGCATGGTTGGTTTGAACCCGAAGTTGAAGAAGATTTTAATATGGGGGAAAGCTGGGATGGACAGAGTGTGTTTAGGTGATACGCCAGTCTAAAGAAATGTGTTTTTAGGGTTCGCTTGAAACTGTGGGTATTGGGAATTAATCGAACTGTCCTGGGTAGTGCATTCCAGAGAATTGGCGCAGCACACGAGAAATCTTGGAGACGGGAGTGGGAAGTTCGGATTATGGAGGATTTTAGTTTCAAGTCATTTGCAGAACGGAGGGCACGTGTAGGGTGGTAGACTGAGACAAGGGAGGAGATGTAGGGGGGTACTGAAGCATGGAACGCTTTGTGGGTAAGCGTGATAAGTTTAAAACGAACTCTATATTGGATGGGCAACCAATGCAATGACTGGCACAGGGAAGAGGCATCTGAGTAGCGGTTGGCGAGGAATATGATCCTGGCTGCTGCGTTCAGGACGGATTGGAGAGGGGAGAGTTTAGTAAGAGGGAGACCGATTAGTAGAGCGTTGCAATAGTCAAGACGAGAATGAATAAGAGCGACAGTAAGAGTTTTTGCCGAGTCAAAGGTGAGAAAAGTCCTGATTCTTGAGATGTTTTTGAGGTGTAGATGACATGAACGAGCGAGTGATTTGATGTGAGGAGTGAAAGAAAGATCTGAATCAAAAATGACCCCAAGACAGCGGGCTTGTAGCTGGGGAGTAATGGTTGAGCCACAAACGGAGATGGCAATATCGGGCACAGGTAGATTAATGGAGGGAGGAAAGACGAGTAGTTCAGTTTTTGACAGATTCAGTTTTAGGTAGAGGGAGGACATAGTGTTAGACACAGCAGAAAGACAATCACTGGTCTTTTGTAGTAATGCAGGGATGATGTCCGGAGCAGAGGTGTATAATTGGGTGTCATCAGCATAGAGATGGTACTGAAAACCGAATCTACTGATTGTTTGTCCAATAGGAGCGGTGTATAAGGAGAAAAGAAGGGGGCCTAGGACTGATCCTTGAGGAACCCCGACAGTAAGAGGAAGTAGGGAGGAGAAGGAGCCGGCAAAAGACACAGAGAAGGAGCGGTCAGAGAGATAAGAGGAGAACCAGGAGAGAACCGTGTCCTTGAGGCCAATAGTGCGGAGCATAGTGAGGAGGAGCTGGTGATCCACAGTGTCAAATGCTGCAGAGAGATCCAGGAGAATCAGCAGGGAGTAGTGACCATTAGATTTAGCTGTTAGTAGATCATTAGAGACTTTAGTGAGGGCAGTTTCAGTAGAATGTAAAGAGCGGAAACCAGATTGTAAAGGGTCAAGAAGAGAGTTGTCTGAGAGATAGCGGATTAGACGGGAGTGGACCAGGCGTTCCAGGAGTTTAGAGATAAAGGGAAGATTGGAAACAGGTCTGTAGTTGGCCGTGCAGTTCTGGTCGAGGGATGGTTTTTTAAGTAATGGTTGTATGCTGGCGTGTTTAAAAGAAGAGGGAAAGATACCAGATGAGAGGGAAAGGTTGAAAATTTTAGTTAGGTGAGAGGTGACAGCTGGAGCAAGGGACTGAAGGAGATGTGAGGGAATAGGGTCGCTGGTGCAGGTGGTAGGGCGAGAGGATGCAAGGAGCCTGATCACTTCATCTTCCGTGACTGGTTCGAAGTCAGAAAATGAGCAAGATACAATGTGGCGGGGGGGAGCATGCATAACATTTGGGGATTGGGAGAAAATTTCCTGTCGGATATGGTCAATTTTTTCTTTGAAATAGTTAGCCAGATCGTCAGCGCTGAGGTCGGTGGTCGGGGCCTGTGCTGTTTGATTGAGGAGAGAATGAAACGTGTCAAAGAGTCGTTTAGGATTATTGGAAAGTGAGATGATGAGGTTGTTAAAGTAGGTTTGTTTGGAGAGGTGAAGGGCAGAGTTATATGTTTTCAGCATAAATTTATAGTGGAGGAAATCTTCGGGCAGATTTGATTTTCTCCACAGCCGTTCAGCGCACCTGGAGTACCTCTGGAGAAGACGTGTTTGAGGCGTGTGCCAGGGTTGTCGCCGTCTATGCCGAATTGTTCTTTGTGTAGGAGGTGCGGCTTCATCCAGGGCGCATAACATTATTTTGTTATAATGCTTCAATGCAGATTCGGGACATGAGAGGGAGGAGATTGGGGCCAATGATGATTGCAACCTTTTTATAAATTTCTGGGTGTTAATGGCGCGTAAATTTCTATAAGTGTGGACGGTGGGAGTGTCTTGAGTAGAGTCACAGTTCTTGACAGAGAATGAAAGAAGATTATGGTCAGAGAGTGGAAGGGGAGAGTTAGTAAAGTCATGTACTGAGCAAAGCCGGGAGAAGATCAGGTCCAATGTGTTCCCGTCCTCATGTGTAGGAGAATTAGCAAGCTGTGAAAGGCCGAAGGAGGAGGTTAATGATAAAAGATGCGTGGCAGATGGGGAAAGAGGATCGCCAATTGGGATGTTAAAGTCTCCCATGATTATCGTGGGGATGTCGCAGGATAGAAAATTTGTAAGCCAGGCAGCAAAGTGATCCAGGAATTGACGGGGGGGACCTGGGGGGCGATAGACAACCGCCACTCGCAGGGAGAAGGGCCGGTAGAGTCTGACTGTGTGGGCCTCAAAGGACGGGAAGATAAGGGAGGGTACAGGGGGGATAACCTGAAAAGTACATTTTGTTGAAAGAAGCAGACCAACACCTCCACCTGATCTGTTGTCAGGTCGCGGGGTATGAGAGAAATGTAGGCCACCATAGGAGAGAGCTGCAGCGGCGGTGGTGTCCGACTGCTGGATCCAGGTTTCAGTGAGAGCCAGAAGGTTGAGGGAATTAGAGAGGAAAAAGTCATGGATGTAAGAGAGTTTATTACAAGCTGAGCGTGCATTCCAAAGGGCACAGTTGAATGAGACAGAAGATATGCAGGGAATATTAATGAGATTAGCAGGGTTTCTGAATGTAACAGGGAAAGA
This sequence comes from Phyllobates terribilis, assembly GCF_046119375.1. NCBI lineage: Eukaryota > Metazoa > Chordata > Amphibia > Anura > Dendrobatidae > Phyllobates > Phyllobates terribilis. Next base: position 128,867,452 of record NW_027362770.1, on the reverse strand, counting down.
GTTAGTGTTATTATTACTGGAGGGTCCTGGGTTGGGAGAAATATCACCTGCGACTAATAGAAGGAAGATACAGAGAGTGAGCAGATGATTGAGTGATTTGTGAGAGCGTTTCCTGCGTTGTATGGTGGGAATGAATGGATCTGCGTGGTATAACATTGTGAAGAGAGCATGACAACTGTACATAGGAGAAGAGAGGAGTGAGGGATTAATATGGATGAAGTGTGCCGCATTTGTGGGTGAACGGTGAATGTGGATGATTGAAGCAACCAGAGTATAAATGGCACAGATACAAATGGTGAATACTGTTTGCCAAAAAGATGACCTGGAAGCAAGTTGGTTTAATTGTCTTGCATGTCTTACCTGTCTCCTGCCCTGTCCAACTGCCATTTTCTAACTGCCAGGGCACTTTGCTAAATTATGGCACTTCGATAAAGTATGCATAAATGCTATATGCATAAATGCCCCCGCATAAATGCCTCCCCTTAACTAAGTCTCAATATATAGGGACGTATCTGCTTAGATCTGCACAGATTTAACTCATTAACAATCAATCACTAGCTTAAAAGACAACAGGAGACCATAAAGTGCAGGGAAAAAAAAACAGACTAGTAAACTCGGCATGGATCATAAACTCTTAAAGTAAGTGTGATGACCTTTAAGTATCATGGAATAAAAAAGCTAGAGGAGTGAAAAAATATATACCAGAAATTGATAGGCTGCAGAGCATTGCATGGAGATATAATGCAGTTTTCAGGACAGATCACACAAGCAGTGAAAAATATATACCAGAAATTGATAGGCTGCAGAGCATTGCATGGAGATATAATGCAGTTTTCAGGACAGATCACACAAGCAGTGAAAAATATATACCAGAAATTGATAGGCTGCAGAGCATTGCATGGAGATATAATGCAGTTTTCAGGACAGATCACACAAGCAGTGAAAAATATATACCAGAAATTGATAGGCTGCAGAGCATTGCATGGAGATATAATGCAGTTTTCAGGACAACTGATACGTGGGCAGGATTGTGGGGCCAAAATGCCGCTCTCAGAGATTGACAGCATAACAGCAGCGATTGGTGCTTGCGCCGATCGCTGCTGTTAAGAGGCAGATGCCGGCTATCTAACACACCTGTCATCTTTCCTGTGTGGAGGAGCAGGCTCAGCTCCTGTGACTGCGCCACACACTCTGCCTCGCTCCATTACATACATGGATATCATGGCGTGATAAGGAGTTAAAAGCTAACATTTAAATGATACATTTGGTCTGATACATCTCTAATGGACATTTAAACATACTAAGGGTGACTTACTAATCAATGCACCAGAAATCTTATCGGCCTTGCACCACATTTATTTTACGTTTTAGAAATATTTTACGACATGCTCCACAAAGGGGGATAGCCTACTAGAAAGTGGGGTGTGGACTAACGAGCCACCCCATGCTCCAAAATTACACCACACTTTGGCGTAACCTAGAGAGCCATATTAAGTCAACTAAGAGATAGGTTGTCTAGCCTAATTTACACTAAAAGTTATCACACCTTCAAAGTTATCAGAGTAAACTACTATAACAAATCTGACACATTAACACTTTACTAAAAGTTTAGTAAATCAGGCCCCTGTCAATGAGATCAGATCAACTTATAAACAATAAAGTCATACAGTGGTGGCCAAAAGTATTGGCACCCCTGCAATTCTGTCAGATAATACTCCGTTTCTTCCTTAAAAAGATTGCAATCACAAATTCTTTGGTCTTATTATCTTCATTTAATTTGCTTGCAAGGAAAAAACACAAAAGAGAATGAAGCAAAAATCAAATCATTGATCATTTCACACAAAACTCCAAAAATGGGCCAGACAAAAGTATTGGCACCCTCAGCTTAATACTTGGTTGCACAACCTTTAGCCAAAATAACTGCGAACAACCGCTTCCGGTAACCATCAATGAGTTTCTTACAATGCTCTGCTGGAATTGTAGACCATTCTTCTTTGGCAAACTGCTCCAGGTCCCTGATATTTGAAGGGTGCCTTCTCCAAACTGCCATTTTGAGATCTCTCCACAGGTGTTCTATGGGATTCAGGTCTGGACTCATTGCTGGCCACCTTAGAAGTCTCCAGTGCTTTCTCTCAAACCATTTTATAGTGCTTTTGGAAGATTGTTTTGGGTCATTGTCCTGCTGGAAGACCCATGACCTCTGAGGGAGACCCAGCTTTCTCACACTGGGCCCTACATTATGCTGCAAAATTTGTTGGTAGTCTTCAGACTTCATAATGCCATGCACATGGTCAAGCAGTCCAGTGCCAGAGGCAGCAAAGCAACCCCAAAACATCAGGGAACCTCCGCCATGTTTGACTGTAGGGACCGTGTTCTTTTCTTTGAAAGCCTCTTTTTTTTTCCTGTACACTCTATGTTGATGCTTTTTCCCAAAAAGCTCTACTTTTGTCTCATCTGACCAGAGAACATTCTTCCAAAACGTTTAAGGCTTTCTCAGGTAAGTTTTGGCAAACTCCAGCCTGGCTTTTTTATGTCTCGGGGTAAGAAGTGGGGTCTTCCTGGGGAACCTACCATACAGTCCCTTTTCATTCAGACGCCGACGGATAGTGCGGGTTGACACTGTTGTACCCTCGGACTGCAGGGCAGCTTGAACTTGTTTGGATGTTAGTCGAGGTTCTTTATCCACCATCCGCACAATCTTGCGTTGAAATCTCTCGTCAATTTTTCTTTTCCGTCCACATCTAGGGAGGTTAGCCACAGTGCCATGGGCTTTAAACTTCTTGATGACACTGAGCACGGAAGACACAGGAACATTCAGGTCTTTGGAGATGGACTTGTAGCCTTGAGATTGCTCATGCTTCTTCACAATTTGGTTTCTCAAGTCCTCAGACAGTTCTTTGGTCTTCTTTCTTTTCTCCATGCTCAATGTGGTACACACAAGGACACAGGACAGAGGTGAGGACACAGGTAAGTTACAGGTGCTGTTAATTACATGAATTAGAGAAGCATCACATGATTTTTCAAACAGTGCCAATACTTTTGTCCACCCCCTTTTTTAGGTTTGGTGTGGAATTATATCCAATTTGGCTTTAGGACAATTCTTTTTGTGTTTTTTCATTGAAGACAAATTAAATGAAGATAATAATACCAAATAATTTGTGATTGCAATCATTTTCAGGAAGAAATTGAGTATTATCTGACAGAATTGCAGGGGTGCCAATACTTTTGGCCACCACTGTATATCCAATCAAACCTAATATTTATGCAGAGTAAAACAGATAGTGGCTCCTCCATAATGACCAAAAACAAACTTTGGGAACGAAATTCACTGGTTGTCATGTTTTGGTGAGTATTAACCACTGCTTGCCAGCATAGGCGGATTATAATGAGGGCAATCCGGGCTACCGCCCGGGGCCTCGGGCCTCCAGAGGGCCCGGGGCTCCGGGGTGTCTATGGCCAGATTGCCCTCATTATATGTGCGGCGCCATGGCACATACTGGCAGACAGTGGCAGGGGGGGCCCCCGGACCGCTACCCCAGCAGCGGCGCACGGACGCTGCTTCTTCTCCGGCCGGGCCAGCACTGCAGCAGTTAACTTCCCTGTGCTGGCCGTGTCTCCTAGCTGTGATGTCACGCAGTGCGCGCCCGGCCTGCAGTGCTGCACCGGAGAGGAGCAGGACTGCAGCCGAGCCGGGGGATGGTGAGTCTGTGTGTGTGAGAGAGAGTGTGTGTGTATGTGTGAGAGTGAGTGAGTGAGTGAGTGAGTGTGTGTGCGCAGGCAGATATCATTGTGTGATGTCTGTTTATATGTATTTTTGTGTTTCAAATATGTTTATGCGTGTATGTATATGTTTGGGTGTGCGTGACTGCGTGCGGCCTCCCGCTGTCTCTGGGGGGGGCGCCGTGCGGCCTCCCGCTGTGTATAGATGGCGCCGTGCAGCCTCCCGCTGTGTATAGATGGCGCCGTGCGGCCTCCCGCTGTGTATGGCGCCGTGCGGCCTCCCGCTGTGTATAGATGGCGCCGTGCGGCCTCCCGCTGTGTATAGATGGCGCCGTGCGGCCTCCCGCTGTGTATAGATGGCGCCGTGCGGCCTCCCGCTGTGTATAGATGGCGCCGTGCGGCCTCCCGCTGTGTATAGATGGCGCCGTGCGGCCTCCCGCTGTGTATAGATGGCGCCGTGCGGCCTCCCGCTGTGTATAGATGGCGCCGTGCGGCCTCCCGCTGTGTATAGATGGCGCCGTGCGGCCTCCCGCTGTGTATAGATGGCTACGTGCGGCCTCCCGCTGTGTATAGATGGCTACGTGCGGCCTCCCGCTGTGTATAGTTGGCTACGTGCGGCCTCCCGCTGTGTATAGATGGCTACGTGCGGCCTCCCGCTGTGTATAGATGGCTACGTGCGGCCTCCCGCTGTGTATAGATGGCTACGTGCGGCCTCCCGCTGTGTATAGATGGCTACGTGCGGCCTCCCGCTGTGTATAGATGGCGCCGTACGGCCTCCCGCTGTGTATAGATGGCTACCTGTGCTTAATATTGAGTCATACAATTAATGTAAGGCTATGTGCCCATGATGCAGAAATGCTCCGGATTTTTTCTGAGCGTTTCTGCATCTCCCTGGCAGAAAAAAACGCATGCGGATTGTACATGCGTTTTTCCTGCCAGGGACATGCGTATGTGAAGCGTTCTTCACATGCATTTCTGCATGCGGGTTATCAAGCGATTTTAGCATCACTTGGAACGCGCTTGACAACTTGGTCACACTATATAAATCCATGCAACCGGCATAGATTTATATAGTGTGACCGTAAAAGAATGGTAAAAAATAAATATATACTTACCTTCTGATGGCCTGCCAACGTCAGCGGTCGCGTGACCTGTCACATGACTAAATGACGTCACGGCAGGTCCTTTTCAGACCATCGTGAGCTGCCGGCAAGCCAGGACGCATCGGATAAAGACACCGGGGGCCATCAGAAGGTAAGTATAATATTTATTTTTTATTTTATTCTTTTTTTTTTTTTTACAGGTACTATGGTACCCGGGTCCGGAGGAGAGTCTCCTCTTCTCCAAACTCGGGTACCATCTGCACATTGAAAAGCATGGAATCCGCATGTACAGATGCAGTGATGCGGATTACATGCGTTCCAATGCAAGTCAATGGCGCCGAGCTTCCGCAAAATAATTGGTAGTGCTGCGGATTTTTCCGCAATGATAACCTGCAGCGGAAATTTCCGCAGGATGTGCACAGCACATGCTAATTATCATTGGGGAACATGGCAGACCTTCTACCAAGCGTTTTTTAAGCGTTTCTGCAGTGGAATTGCTTAAAAAACTCATAGTGGGCACACAGCCAAAAAAAAATTATTATACTTAATATTGTGCCCAATTTCACGTGAACTATCACATGATCTATCACAGGGGATCATGGGACATGTGATACATCAGGTGTGTGTGGGTGGGGGGGGGGGGCGAGCCTTCTAAACTGCCCGGGGCCCTTGCTACTATTAATCCACCCCTGCTTGCCAGGATCACCCCCACAAGATTTGCTATTTTTGCCAAATTTTAACTCGTATCACAATTTAGTACCAGTGAGAATCACTCACATCTTTACACTTGCCCACTTTTCCTGTTTTCAACACATCAACTTCAAGAGCTAAATGAATTGTCGCTTAAATGGATCTGTCACCAGGTCTTTGCTATGTAATCTGAGGGCACCATAATAAAAAGGACCCTCATTACGTGATGTGTCACTTACTGGCCTGTGCTTTGCTGCTTCAATACAATCAGTGTTTTATCAGCAGAAGATTATCACCCCAGGACTAGCTGCTTTGTGCCTCCTAGTCCAGCCCTGCCCCAGCACTGATTAGCAGCTGTCTGTCACTATACAATATACACAGAGAACGGCCAATCAGTGGTGTGGGCGGGGTTATACACAGCTCAGTATTCACAGCTCTGCTAGATCTGCAGCAGAAAAAACGGACGATATCATAAGTGCTGCATACAATAAACTAAATGATAAATCACTGGAATCAGGGTTTCTGCTCCTACCTTATGCTGCTGTCAAATTACATAGCAAAAAACTTGCTGACAGATTCCATTTAATACACAGTGTGCCATTTTTTGACCAGTGACATGGTCATAAGAAAATCAGCGTCATTCAGAACACCTGTCAGTGAAGATACATACCTTCCTTTTCTTGTTTGGTGGACCAGTGTCTCCCAGTGACCGAGGCTCCTCATCAGGTATTTTTGTTGACTGGCTACAGACAGTGATGATACTTTCATCTGAAACCAGTTCTTTCCCAGGCTCCAAGTTATCTTCAGTTTGAGAAGTTACATTCTTGTTTATATCCTTTGTAGAGATTTCTGTATCACATTACAACACATATTACATGTTATTAGATATACTGTAAGACAAATATCATACAAATGATTGCAAGTAAGACATATAAATATAAAAGCATCATGCAAGTAAATAAAGTTGCAAATTGCCTCTTCAGAGAGGAAGAGGGCTTGAACTCTAGATCCACCTATTGGAAGTAGCAATCTAGAGTTCTAGTCCACTTCCTCTCTGAAAAAGCAATTTGCATATTAAATTTCCCAGAAGAGTATTGCATGGCCTATAAGTCTCCTTACACTAGCATGTCAGTATGCACATAGAGAGATGTTACCCCTTAGGTTGTGTTCCCACAATGAGCTCTTGAGGCTGCATATTTTCAAATAAAGTCAAAAAAAGCAGTAAAGTGAATGGGATTTATAGAAATCTCATGCCCACTGCACTTCTGTTTTACATAGCCTTAGATCCCAGTAACTAAAGAAGCACATAAGAAGTTTGCAGCTGTAAACACACAGCATAAACATAGCACAGTTGGGATGTCAGTTTCAATAAAAAAAAAAGTGCCCCACACAGATTAGATAAAAGCTGGCCAAACCCACAGATTTCGGCAGGGCTGGTGGCCCATCTGATATGGATGGAGGCCACCTGACTCTCCCTTATCAGATTATTTTCAGGAATTGGGCACCTTAATCTTCTCCATTCCTGGGGCAGAGAGCAGCAAATCCTCGAAGCGCACAGTACATGTACTCGGAGAATTCACAATATAATTTCATATATTGCAATCATGATATTATATTGCACTGTGTACTTACAATTGCTCATTTTGCCTTTCTACCCAGTTAATGCTTCTCCTTTCCATTAGTTCTTTGACATTACGTGATTAAAAACTGACTAGCTGAATCCTTTAAGCTCTATATAGAGTCTCCCTCTAAACAAACTATCTCCTCTCCAATCCATTCTGAATGCAGCAGCCAGGGTGGTATTTTTATCAGGCCGCTTCACCAACGCCTCTACCCTGTGTCAGTCATTGCACTGGTTACCCATTCACCACAGAATACAATACAAACTCATCTCTCTCACCCACAAAGCTCATTTCTGGGTATCACCCCTCCTGTGCCCTCCGTTCTGCAACTGATCTAAGACTAACATCCTCCTTAATCCGAAGCTCGCACCTCTGTCTCCAAGACTTCTCTCGTGCTGCACCAGTTTTCTGGAATGCACTGCCCCAAATGATCAGACTTAAATCTAGCCCCCATGTCTTCAAAAGTGCTTTAAAAACACATCTGTTTAGACAAGCCTATCAACTCAACTCACCAACCTAACTCTCCCCTGTTCCCTCCTAAATGTTAATCTTAATCTGCTCCTGCCTATTCATCTGTCTCCACATCCTCCATGCACCAAATAACACACGGTAACTGCCCTTAGAGAGACAGATACTAGCTGATGACCATGTTCTACCTATTGTGTCCCCCCCCTCCCCATTTCCATATAGATTGTAAGCTTCCGAGCAGGGCCCTCAATCCTCCTGTAACTGTTATACATTGTATTGTTTATCTTGTCTGTACATGTCCCCACTTAATTGTAAAGTGCTGTGGAATATGTTGGCGCTATATAAATAAAAATTATTATTATTAGGAGGTCAATTTTCCCTGTATGAGTCATAATAACTTCAAAAGTCTTTGGCAGAGGGGTGAAGGGAGCAGCTGGGTCAGGAGTTGAAGAGAGGAATGATTCATGCAGGGAGAAGAGACTTCCTGTTTCTACATAGAGCAGAGAATAGAGAAGAATTAACTGGATAGAAAGGGAAAATGAGCAACTGTAAGTATACAGTGCTGTATAATATGATGACTGCAATATATTAAGAGGAAAAACTTTGGTGGGAGGAGGAGTGCTTCTTTAATAGGGATGTGCTCATTCCGCAGTTTCTTTAAAAGGGGTTGTCCACTAATTTATATCCCCCACCCCACCCCCATGTATCCCCCCGGCTCCCCTAAGACTTATTGTAAATACCTTCTGTTGCTGATAATGCCTGTGAGCGGCGCTATCACTGGCCGCTCATAGGCATCTTGTGACCCCCGGCTGCAGCCGGCGCTGACATCCGCTGACGTCACGACAAGTGCTGGCAGCAGCCGGGGGTCTTTATCTTTCTGGTTCCAGGGTGAATGCCAGGCTGTGGGTGGGGTTACCCCCCACGTGACACTCGGCATCCGCTGCGCGCTCTGCCTCTCCCCATTCATTGGGAAAGCGCGCTGTGGATGCTGGGTGTGACGAGGGGGGTAACCCCGCCCACAACCCAGCAGCCGCCGCGGGGACCCCAGAGCTGAGTCACTCCTCACTTGTCGTGATGTCAGCGTGGGGTCACGTGATGCCTGTGAGCGGCCACCGATAGCGCCGCTCACAGGCATTATCAGCAACAGAAGGTATTTACAATAAGTCTTAGGGGGCCCGGGGGCAAATAAAGTACTGGACATCTTCTTTAACTATGGAGGTAGCTGGGGGGCAGGTAAGAAATCAGTAGCCAAGTAGGAGGACCAAAGTACCTTTGTTCTCAGCAACTAATCTATTTTACAACCTCTTTAAATGCACCATTTTCATCCATGTAATCTAATGAGTATATTCCATTTCATTCTCCACATTGCTGTAATCACTGATTACTTCTTCCTTTATTGTAAGAATTATTTGATTCCTATTGATTTGGGAGAGACATACACAATTGGATTCAATCATAAAAACTCTCTCAGGGGAGTTTTACTTTGTTGCAAGGACATTAAGACAAAAATGGCCGAGAACTGACCAGTTTGTTTTGTTTCCCCCCCATTTTTCGTTTTTACGCTGTATCACTTGAAAAAGGGGCTGAATTTGGAAGTATATACACAACATTTCTTTTAATGCCATACAGCGTAAACATATTGATGCACATTACAGAAAGGAGCTCTTATAGAGTAACATGTTGCAAAGACCACATTTTACTGTATTTATTTTGAGACCATTATACAGCTGTAGGGCTTTCAACTTTCAAGAAAGTGGATCACAAACACTGTTATATACCTAAAATAAATAAAAAGCAGGTACTCATCTACCCCAGGTCCAGCACCTCCGCTATATTCAAGATGGAGCTCTGCAGAGCCAGAATTCTGTGTTCAAGAGACCCTTCTCGGGATTGCTGGGGGTCCCAGTGATCGGACCCCAGCAATCAATATGTTATCCCGCATCCTATGGATATGGGATAATTTACTAGCTTGGAAATAACCCTTTAAGGTGGGGGCTACACAGAGACTGAACGTTATGCTTGTATCAGATTAAAATCACAGAAACAATTAAGATGCGTTCAGATCACTTCAAATAACTTTTTTTTGCAAAATGCAGCAACGTTCACAATTAGCTTAGCAAAAACCCTATTTGACCATGGTAAGTAATCACACCTTTAATATAACAAAATAATCTAAAGAAAAAGGTGTAATTTACCTTGGACTGCTGGAGTGATAGGAGCTGGCGGTTGCATGCGATATCCACACATACTGCAGAACTTTGCGGTTTCTTCCGGAGGTTCATGGCCACAATCCTGACACTTCATCTTCTAAAGAGAATCCACCATCCGAGGCAGTGAGCCCTGGAAACTATGGAAAACGGTATTTGTCACACCAGGTGTAGGAAAGACTTCGTGCAACACAGAGGGGAAAGGGAGAAATGGAGACCCCCTAGTCTGGTCTAGCATCACTCTGTCTCCAATAACATCTCTATATTGCCTCCTCAGCAATCGCCGCACACGTGACTCGCCCTACTCTCCCTGGCATAAGGCTATAGCTAGGGATGGAATGAGATGAGCACTAGTCAACCTCCACTAAACTCTATAGACAACAAGGGTAGAAAAAACAGGCGAAATGACTTAGCTTTAGATGAACTCCAAATAAGCACAAGACCTCAAGCTCCAGAGAGGACGAAGTACTGCTCCTGCTAAGCTTCACAAGTAGAAATTGATATAGACGGCGACTCCCTCTCAGACACACCAGGTATATAATTAGCAAGAGAAAGGTAGCCGCTCGGTCCTAAAGACAGCCTATTATCTAAGAGGCTGTCTGCAATGCCAAACGTAGAGATCTCCTGCAACCCACTGCAGGACGACTGTCTGTCACCTCTGACACACCCGTGACAGTATTTTTATTAAGGGCTATATTAGTGAATAGCTACAGAAATCAGCACAACAAATTACATTTATCAGCATTGGTTTGCTAGTAAGGAATACTAAAGTAGACGCGCTTGTTGTTAAGCAATATGGTGCATACTAAGTGCCTAACATTGCCTACAGCCTCCTTTGGTAGAAAACTTTAATGAATCAAAGTTGGTCAGGTGTTATGATAGTGTAGCAACTCACTCGGGAAAATAGGTAACACACTAAAAACCGCAACTGACCCTGCTGGTTCCTGTAAAGACTAGAGATCCTGACCCCGCAGTCCCTAGTGGTTCCAGCATGAGCTGAGATAGACTTAGACTAGATGATGGCAACTCAGACCTATGCTGCATGAAAGGCAGTCGAGCGCTTCACGATCCTTCTAAAGAACCGGAGGGCAGAGCAGAGTGCAAATTACCTACAGAAAGTGTGCTGAAATAGAAAGAGATGCCAGAGTGATTAAAACTAACCAAAAAATACAGGATTAAGTACGTACTGTTAGAGAGCATGCTGCATACTACCTAAAAATAAACAGAAGATAGGTGCAAAGTAAAGAATAAACAGCAAAGAGATGGACCCTAGCTGGTCTTTCACTGACTGGCTTAAACTACAGCAGTAGGTCTGTAAATACAAATGAGACCAACACCAGCAGGAAATACCAGCAGAGGGAAAGTATACATCTCAGAGGCCTGGACACAGTAGGAAGTCCTGGCCTAAAATAAAGAGGCCAGAGATGTGGTGTACACTGGCAGAAAGAAGAGGATCAGATGACGAGCAGCGGGATGGTATTAGTTGTGACGTTTTGTTTTTTTTTACCAATAATCTCTTCACTCATCTCTCTGGCCACCTCACTGCCCGACAACTGGAACTCTTCTTTCGTAAACATGCACCTCATCTCCAGCCTCTTCACTATAGCTCAGGACTTCTAACCGGGTCCAGGCCTCAGAAGTCACTGTGTGGTATAAGGTTTTGGCGCACATCTTGACGTCATGACCTGACAATGATCAGTAACCTTGGAGGCTGGACGCGTCCAGAAGTCCCGACCTATAGTAAAGAGGCAGTAGATGCAGCGCGCGACGGCGGAAGGAAGATGACAGGACAGTGGGCAGCGAGCAGCAGGGTGGCTGAAAAGGTGAGCGACTAAGTGAATATTAGTTCTTTTATTTTTTAACATCTTCTGTTCATAACTAAAAGTCATACGGAAGTCGGATGTTGCTGGGGACTGCTGGTATACACAATTTGGAAAGCATCGCCATCTAACTGCAAGTTGGCAGCAATAATATCGTAATTATTTGGCCTTCTATATTTTGGACAATCATTTGTTTGAACTTACAAGTACAAGAAAGTACAATTGGTGATATTATTGAAATGCCTGGAAGTGGAACAGTAATTAAATAATTTAAATATTAATTATTTTTAAACCTCCACTAAATTCGATAGTGCTGAACATGTCAAGATCGGAATCATATGAAAATTGATATTCAGGCGAAGTGAAAGCAAAGCTGTATTATTCAGCACGTTATTATCTAATCATATTCCAACAGATGACAGCGTCTATGTATAATACCCCTTCCAATACATTACCACTAAGCTGTAAAGCTGCAGTAGGCCGCATTTAGAAGGTAGTACTACTCGCCCAAGGATCACATCTCAATCCTCAGACTGACAGTCGGCACTACTTACCTGAGCATGACAGCTGGATAGAAATGCATGCTGTCATGCCCAGGTCAGGAGAGCCGACGGCCAGTCCGAGGACTGCGATGTGATCCTTGTGTGGGCAATTCGGCCATCTGACTGCACCCTTAATGTGAAAATTATTGTGTTAAATAATAGCAGCAGAACTACCCCGACCGGTGGCGCCGCTGACCTCCATGCGGCTAACGTTGAGAGATCAGCACTAGCCGCTGATCTCCCGACGGTAGCCGCATGGCAGTCAGCAGCGATGTAGCCGGGAGATGACCGGCGCTAGCCGTTCATCTCCCGTCTGCTCACACCGAAAGTACCCGCATATCAACGCCACTCCCCATTCTCAGTAAAACGGGTCGCTGATTGGCTGCAGCCGCCGGCTGCGATCAATCAGCGATATGGGCGGCAAATTTAAACACCGCTCAGCCGATTGGTCGCGGCCGCCGCCCGCGACCAATCAGCCATTTGGGAGCAAAATTTAAACTCGCTCTCCAGTACTCAGTAACACGGTTCGCTGATTGGTCGCGTCCAATCACCGATGTTGCTGCGAAATTTAAAACCCACTTCTGTGATTGGTCGCGCCCAGCCGGCCGCGATCAATCAGCGACTGCTGCAGCACGTCCGCGAATTGGCGCCGGATTTTAAACACGGAGGCCACAGTCGGGAGATCAGCGGCGACGCAGCCGAGAGATGAGCGGTGCCAGCCACTCATCTCCCGGCTGCTCGCAGCACAAGTACCCCGGCCGGCGGCCTCACTCCCCGGTCCTCCCTTCACACTTGCCGTCGGGAGATCAGTGGCACTAGCCGCTGATCTCCCGACGGTAGCCGCATGGAAGTCAGCGGCGATGCAGTCGGAAGTACCCGCACATCAACGCCACTCCCCGTTCTCAGTAACACCGGTCGCTGATTGGCCGCAACCGCGACCAATCAGCGATTTTGCCGCCAAATTTAAACAGCGCTTTGCTGATTGCGCCCGGTCGGCCGCATACATATTCTAGAATACCCGATGCATTAGAGTCGGGCCACCATCTAGTGTATATATATATATATATATATATATTTATTATCAGTTATTGATAGTCAAGAAATAATTGGTTGACTGTTAGAAACATCATTTTGATTACACATTTTGTATATAGTTTGGTCACTGCTGTAATACATACATAACATACATAATTAATAGAAGTGACGTTTTTATAATTATAGGGAGGTGAAAGAATTTTGTCCTTAGGAGTGTGACCAATTGATTCTTCCATCTGTCTTCATGCAAAAGACAGGGAACCCAGCGCTGTCAATCAGCAGTGACAGATGGGGACATGCAAGACTAGTGGATGGGTGCACAAAGTTTCTTGACCACGTCGAGGATGCACCGGGAATCCTAATTAGCATTTGATTTCAGTTTCTGAAAGAGTCAGTGATCACTCACTAGTGGTCATTCTTGGGTACTGCAGCCCAATTCTCATTCAGAACTTAATGTATGGAGCTGTGGTGCTCCACTCCCCTTATACTGTTTACATCCGGCCGCCAGCATATCTGATGATGTTTGGGGGTCCCAAGTGTCGGACTCTGTGATGAAAGCCGGCCGGTGGGTGCAGCTCTCTGGCGCCCCCTTACCTCTCAGGTCAGTCAAGGTACTGCACCTAGAGAAAGTAGTGCCAGGAAGCTGCAACCAGCGCAGGGAACACGGTAGTGTGTTATCCCTTCAACGTCACTAAACCGTAACGTCACTACACAGCACAACTCGCTAGCGCCCTCTTAGCCTCAGGTCAGTCAAGGAACTGCACCTAGGATAAGCGGTCGCCAGGGAGACTGTCCTGTAACCTACTGGGTATCGGGGCCCTCTGTAGTGAGGGCGGTATATATATCTTCCTTGGCCGCGCCAGGAATATATATATCTGAACCTCCGACCGTCACTACCAGCCTTCCCCAATCCCCAGTTGGTATGCTGCCACCAGTCCCTATTTTAGATATACGCCCAGTCCGTGAATGGGCCTATATCGGGTCAGGAACCAACCCTGGGTAGCGTTTTTGGCTTGAGCCGAGCTCACACGGACGTGCGTTCGTTATGCAGAATAAAAGGCAGGCCCACAATTACTTGAGGTAATTGATTATAATAATACACTAGATACACGATATACAACTAAATATACACAGGTATAAGGTCAGGCTAAACTATACAACAATGGAATACAACACACAGAATCACCACAGCATATCAGTTACCGGTTTCTTGATTTTCTTGTGACGCAGGGAGAGGATTCTGCGGTCGCAGGCACGGTTCTTTGTTACAGGCTGAGGCCTACCACCGCATGGTCAAACTGCTCCTCCCCTTGGTGGCCTCAGCTGGTGCTCAGATGTTCAGCACACCACTCTTGGGTCAAGACTGACTTGTCTCTTGTCTGTCCTGCTATCTTACCTGCCCCGTCCCGCCCACTGCTGGTGAGGTCAGCTGGCTCAGTCTCCACCCTCAGGTCTAACTTCGATCAGAAGCCCAAATTCTATGGAACCCAATAACTTCTTCTGGGATGGTCTCATGATACCCCCAGGGGTTCCCATGGATTCGGGCCGCCGTAACCGACCTTTTGATATCAATTATGATACCATACGGTCCTCAGGAATGGCTCCGCGCTATATCTTGGCTTCCAGAGCACGTACAAACGTCTACCGCGGAGGCTTGTGTGCGCAATGGCTCCGGGACGCCGTGATATTTTTTTATTGGCCCATCCCACGCAACATGCGTGTACTATTCATGTTTCTATATCTTATGCCTCCATGCTTGTGACAGACAAAGAAACTAGTCCTATGGGACAAATGGTCAGGTACAGATAGACGAAGCACCCCCCCCTGCTGGCTGTGTTTCCTCTCGAAGTCTTTGAAGCTCCTAGCATTCAAGTGTTAAGTAGGCTTCTTATCTTACAGGAGCCTGGATGGGGGGAAACTATCTAGTTGACGTTTTAACAGAAGGTCCCAAGGGTGGGGGCTGCTGAAGTGTGGCCATCCCTGGATATGATTTATCATTACCAAGATGGCGGCTACAGGTTCATCACAGACTCCCATCAGTGTTATTAATTACATATCCTTAGGCTGTGTGCCCACTATGCGTTTTTCAAGCGTTTTTGATGCGGAATTTCCGCAGCGGAAATGCTTTAAAAAACGCTTGGTAATACGTGCCCCATGGTCCCCAATGAAAATCCACAGCATGTCCATTATTTGCGAATTTCCGCATGTGGATTTGAGGTCACAATGCATTTGAAAAACGCAAGTCAAATCCGCATGTAAAAATGCTGCAAAAATGCTTAAAAAAAGCGTGTAAAATCTGCAAGCGTTTTTACTGGCAAGGACATGCAGAAACGCTGCGGAAATTTTCAGCTTCAATTCTGCATCGTGGGCACATAGCCTTATGATATGTCATCTATATCAAAGTAGTGGACAATGCATTTAATAATATCACAAACTATTAGTAATATTATTACATTTCAACCCATATACCATAATCCCATCCATTATTATTGACCGTAATGGTAGATTGACATTTACCATTTTCACAGTGACTCCATTTACACATTTTTTAATGAAAAAAAAAATGGAGAACTAAGAGAGAGAAGTAAAATATTCATCATCCTTCTTACTTTACGTCTTGTTCTGAAAAATGTTGAAAAAAAGTATTTATGGTACTTTTTATGTTATGCTATAAAGAGGTTGAGCCATGCCATCATTAAAACTGCTAATTACAAATTGTCCCAGCAGCCTGACCATGGTAACCTTCAAGGGTGAACTATTAGGAATATAGGCCTGCATTCGGTTATGTGGAAAAAGCCTATGAAGCAAACAACTGGTAAAGTAAAAATCAATGCAGCAACCTCTTATAGTGGCGTCTATATAGATTCAGCATGAAATAAAACAAAGAGTAATCGTCGTTATAATTTCTATTCCATAAATCAATAGTACACGTGAAAATAAGCAACTTTATAATATTTATAATAATACGATTTTACTAAGTAAAGTGCACACATGGCCAGATTGGCGCTGTCATACTGATTAAAACAATACCTGTGGTGAAGAAATCCGTTTTGTGGATTTTGTGTAATGAGCGTTTGAAGTTTTTTTTGGCGGGACTGTGGGGGACGGGACTGGGGGGGCAGGACTGAGGGTAGATTCTTCAGCTCTGCCAAGGCTCCTCCACTGCTCCTATTCTCTTTATCGTCCTCCTGGTTCAATCTTCGCCCCGGCCTAGCCGCAGGCTTGAGCACATTGATCTCCGGGTAGTCTTCAGGAAAATGGAGCCGGTGGCAGTGCAGGCACAGATTAAAATGTCAACTCGTCATTGAGCCGAGATCTATATCTGCACATGCGCGGCTGTGGCGCCCCTGAGGGTTCAGTCGCCACAGAGATACTGCACCTCACCCAGAGGTGTGGCGTCTCCCTTCTCTCAGGTAAGGAGGGAGTGCTGCATAGAACCCCGAACACCTACATCAACACTACACTGCTCCAGGCCAGCAGGAGGGGCAAGACGCAATGTAGTTTTCTGCTGAGCCCTGACCCTGGCTAGAGTAGGGGGGAACCCAAAGGTAGGGGGAACCAATAGTGGGTGTGGGTGGAGGAAGTAGAAACAGGAAGCACATATACAGTAGGTATATAATAGGAAGCCATATTAAGTCTTCAGTCAGGGGAGAGTACAATACAGACGGTCAGTGAGGACTGTCTGGGAGCAAAGGCTCAGTCAGAGCTCTGCTCCACAGTTAGGGCCCAGGATAGTGGCCCGGAGGGGAGCAGGGAGTAGGCTCCAGTTCTAAGAAAGGATCCCAAGGGCGTACAGCGAGTGCAGGACGGCACCCGTACGCCCCGCTCCTGCCCGGTGTCAGGAGGGATCGAGCTTGCCGCATTCAAAACCCCAGGGGGTCAGGTTGGTCCCGGATCCGACGTACAGGAAGGACTTCAGCATACCCGAGCGGGACTGAGAGTGGGCAACGTAGGGCAACGGTGAGAAGGACCAAGTGTGAAGAAGGTCAAATTAGGTACATCTGAAAGTGGGGTTCTACCAAGTAAAGCCCTGGACGACTGCATGGAAGTGCCTCTGTCTGTTTCTTGACCGGCGCCAATTTTCCTCACCGCACTACAACGCCCAGCACACCCACCTCTATTCATCCTTACCAGACTGCCCTGAGGCCTGCTCCGCCTGTGGGGAGCTGTACCATCTCTAGCTGCCTTGTCACCTGCCTCAGAGGACTGCTGCAGCGCTGGTGGCCTTCACCAGACACCACAGGTGGCGTCACGAACTATTTGAACTTTCATTAGTAATTTTTACTGACCGCCCTGGGTCACGGATCGGGCCAGCCACCGTGATAACCCCCGCAAGCAGACACAAGGCCCGGCTGCCGAGTACCCCAACGCCCTGGGGGCGAATCACGGCCACCATTTTTTTGAAGACTGCTCGGAGATCAATGTGCTCAAGCACATTGATCAGTGAAAATTTTTCCATTACTAAGAAAGGAGATGGTAGTTGATGCTTTTATAATTCTATGGGGAATGGAGGGGGAGGAGCTAGAAACAAGCACAGACATTATGCTGCAAGTTCTCCTGAAATGACAGTTACACTTCTCCATGGAACTTTATGAGCACCAACTGTCATTTCCTATCTCAGTAATGGAAAAGTCGGCATTCACTGAAGAGAGATTTCATACTTGAATTGAGAATTCTGAAAGTGAAAAATCAGTCCAGGAGGAGAAAGAAACAGCTTCTCTAATAACATATATTACAAAGTTTCTTATTTTCATGTGTACCATTTATTCATGAAAAAAATTAAAGGTACGGTAACTCGACAGCTGCCCTAGTCCCCTTAAACCGCCATCATGTATATATAGCAATCTTTTCCTGCATTCTAACAAACCCCTTTATGTGCCTTAGAGATTGCTGGATGAATATAAAATTAACTTTGAAGCTAAGCAAATTAGTGGATGACTATTTGGGAGGAGGGCGTTGATTACCCCAGACTAATTCTTCCCTTTAATCATGTAAGCACGTGCGAGCGACATGATTTGCAAAAATGACATCACCGCCAGCTCTTTAGAAATATCGTGGACGATGTTTTCCCTCCATGGGAATACGCAATGAAGCCAGTTGTACACACTGCGCAGCAGTAGATCTCAGCCAGCCGCAAGATTTTCAAATAACCATTGGTGACATTGCTCTTGAAAATCATGTTGATGAAGCCCATAGGGGTATGCTTATATGATTAGAAGGAGAGATATTAAAATTGCTGTTGGGAGAAGGCGCCTTCACATATGAGAGACCTGGAGCAGTTTTCAAAAGAAGAGTGGTCCGAAATTCCAGTTCAGAAGTGTAAGAAGCTTGTTGATGGTTATAGGAAGCGATTGATTGCAGTTATTTATTCCAAAGCGTGTGCAACCAAATATTAAAGTTGAGGGTGCCAACAATTATGTCCGGATCATTTTTGGGGTTGTGTGTGAAATTATGTCCAATTTGCATTTTTTCTCTATTTTTTTTTTGTGTTGTTCCAATACACAAAGGAAATAAACATGTGTATAATAATACGTGTAATTGCAATAATTTTCTGGGAGAAATACTTCATTTTCTTGAACAATTTCAAGGGTGCCAAAACTTTTGGCCATGAATGTAGATGGGACCTAGACCCTTTAAGAGATAATAGATAGGTGCCTTGTCATGTGCGCAGCAAACAACTAAATTGCATCCCTGCCAAATCGTCATTTACACAAAGCCAAACAGCAGGGCGAGGTCCAGCCTCTGTTGTCATTGGACTGCCCGCCGACATGATGATGCAGAGATTAGTGTGGGAATGCCCCACAACATCAAGGAAGCAGCGCTGTGGGTGGTGTGGACAATATCACAGTTTATAGTATAAGCAATTGCAAGTTCAAGTCCCCTAGAAGACTAAAAATTAAAGTAACAATTCAAAACAATGTTTTAAAATAAGTGAAGGTTTTGGGAATGAAAAGGATGTGATCATGTTACATACGAGGT
This sequence comes from Phyllobates terribilis, assembly GCF_046119375.1. Classification (NCBI taxonomy): domain Eukaryota; kingdom Metazoa; phylum Chordata; class Amphibia; order Anura; family Dendrobatidae; genus Phyllobates; species Phyllobates terribilis. The sequence continues at coordinate 128,848,266 of NW_027362770.1, read as the reverse complement.
AGATGCTAGCATCAGCCTGTAATTGCAGTGATGGGATCTAGGTGGTCAGTGGAGAGACAAACAGTTGAAACCAGAAGTTTACATACACTATATAAATACACATATGCATGTTTTTCTCAATATCTGACATGAAAGCAGAATAAACCTTTACTGTTTTAGGTCAACTAGGATTACCATAATTTTTAATATTTCCCAAATGTCAGAATAATGAGAGAGAGAGAATGTTTTAAGGCATTATTATTACTTACAAAGTCAAAAGTTTACATACACTAATATTTCTATGCCTTAAAACAATTCTGGACTGCCCATATCATGATGGCATGTGTTTGGAAGCTTCTGATTTTTTGGGGCAACATCTGAGTTAGAGAAACACCTGTGGATGTATTTTAATGCACACCTGAAACACTGCTTCTTTTTGTAGCATCATGGGAAAGTCTAAAGAAATCAGCCAAGATATCAGGAAGAGAATTGTGGACTTGCCCAAGTCTGGCTCATCCTTGGGTACAATTTCAAGATACCTGAAGGTGCCTCATTCATCTGTACAAACAATTATGCGCAAGTACAAACAAGATGGGAATGTCCAGCCATCATACAACTCAGGAAGGAGACGGGTTCTGTGTCCCAGAGATGAAAGTGCTTTGGTCCGACATGTGCATATCAACCCAAGGACAAAAGCAAAAGACCTTGTGAAGATGATGGCAGAAGCTGGTAAGATTGTGTTAATATCTACAGTGAAACTGTCACGGGGTTACCGCAACAGGGTGGAGCCAGAAGACCACAGCGTCTGATGGCTCCTACACCGCCTCCGAGAAGAAGCACGTATCCTTCATTTTTAAACATGTTTTATTTGTTCTGCCAGAACAGGGGTAAAACAACCATGTTGGAAATCCCTGTGCAAACAGCTGAGCTCGATTAGCCACTCCTTTTCCCTTTATAATCTGGGCTCTGATACTAATTCTTGTCAGAGCTAGCATTTGCTGCATGGCTAACGGAGGGAGAGGACTACTTATGAGAAGGAGAGTTGAAGGAATTATATGTGACAGTTGTTTAGTTTGTCTGCATGGAAATTCCTTATACCTTCTCCATTTTGGTTTATCCCCCTACCTTCACACCCCGATGCTTTCCTCTGTTATATGTGAGTGAATATTTTGTGTGCCTGGAGTTTTCTATTAATCCCTGCCTGTGTTGCCTTGTTTGTCGGGTTGGTGTACTACGGTGCACAGTTGCGCCCCTCTTACCCGGGTGGAGGTGAACAGACAGAGGGCTTACTCAGGAGTTAGAGGAGGGTGGGGAATAGGGCGAGCTAGGGTGCCCCCTAGTGATAGGGACAGGGTAGGAGCGCCTGATCCCTGGTCACCCGACAGCTGTGTTGTGACAGAAACGAGTACTGTCTCAACATGGGCTGAAAGGCCACTCTGTCAGGAAGAAGCCATTTTCTTTTATCTTTTACCATTTTTATTCTTTTTTTATCTATTAACTTGGTGACACTATATAAATCCATGCTGGTTGCATGTATTTATATAGTGTGACCAAGTTGACAAGCACTTTTCCAAGTGATGCTAAAATTGTTAGGAAAAGCGCTTGATAACCCGCATGGGAAAATGCATGTGAAAAACGCTTGACCAACGCTTCTACTGGCAGGAAAAACGCATGTAAAATCCGCATGCGTTTTTCCTGCCAGGGAGATGCAGAAAAAAAATCAGTAACATTTCTGCATCGTGGGCACTTAGCCTTAGTAAGGCTGAGTTCACACGATGCGTTTTTCATGCGTTTCCGCGGCGTTTTTGCAGTTGCGTAAACGCCGCGGAAACGCATGAAAAACGCATGGTAGAAGGGCAGCAATGTTCCCCAATGGAAATCCGCATGTGCTGTGCCCATGATGCGGATTTTTCCGCAGCGTAAACGCTGCGGTCAAAAATCCGCAGCATGTCAATTAATTTTGCGGAAACGCTGCTCTTTTGCCGCCATTGACTTGCATTAGACCGCATGGAATCCGCATCACTGTATATGTTGATGCGCTTTTCATGCGGTCTAATGTGCGGATGGTACCCGGGTGTGGATGAGAGGACTCTCATCCAGACCCAGGTACCATTAAAAAAAAAAGAATAAAATAAAAAATATATATATTCTCACCTTCTGACGGCCCGCGCTGCGTCCTGCCGGCTTCCCGGGCACTTCGCGGTTGAATGAAGAAGGACCTTCGCTGACGTCAGAGTCATGTGACGGGTCACGTGACGCTGACGTCGGAAGGTCCTAAAGTCTTCACTGCCGGCAGCCGGGACCGATGAAGCAGGACACCGGGGGCCATCAGAGGGTAAAGTATATATTTATTTTTTATTTTTTGACATTCACACACTATAAATCCATGCCGGTTGCATGGATTTATATAGTGTGAAGTTGACAAGCACTTTCCAAGTGATGCTAAAATCGCTTGGGAAGCGCTTGTCAACCCGCATGCGGAAATGAAAGTGAAGACCGCTTCATTTCCGCATGTCCCTGGCAGGAAACCGCATGTACAATCCGCATGCGTTTTTTCCTGCCAGAGAGATGCAGAAACGCTCAGGAAAAAATCCTGAGCATTTCTGCATCGTGTGCACATACCCTAAGGCTGTGTGCCCACGTAGCATTTTTCAAGCGTATATGCTGCGGAATTTCCGCAGCGTAAACGCTTGAAAAACGCATGTATATCCGCACCCCATGGTCCCCAATGGGATTCCGCAAGTTCTATGCACATGTTGCGGATTTTTCCGCAGCGTTTATGCCGCTTTCAAAAATCCGCAGCATGTCATTTAATTTTGCGTTTCCGCAAGCGGAATTGCCTTAGTCCAATGCATAAAAAACGCAAGGCAATTCCGCATGTGGAAAACGCGTGATAAACGCGTGCGGAATTCCGCATGCGTTTTTCCGGGAGAGGACTTGCATTTATGCAGCAGAAATTTTCTGCTTCATAAATGCAACGTGGGCACATAGCCTAAATGTATACGTTTACTAATATTATTATTTAGATTCAATCAAGAGTTGCACAAAAATAGTGTTCCAAAGGTCATCGCACACTATAAGGCCGAGTTCACACGATGCGTATTTCATGCGTTTCCGCGGCGTTTTTGCAGTTGCGTAAACGCCGCGGAAACGCATGAAAAACGCATGGTAGAAGGGAAGCAATGTTCCCCAATTGAAATCGGCATGTGCTGTGCCCATGATGCGGATTTTTCCGCAGCGTAAACGCTGCGCTCAAAAATCCGCAGCATGTCATTTAGGCTGTGTGCCCACGTAGCATTTTTCAAGCGTATATGCTGCGGAATTTCCGCAGCGTAAACGCTTGAAAAACGCATGTATATCCGCACCCCATGGTCCCCAATGGGATTCCGCAAGTTCTATGCACATGCTGCGGATTTTTCCGCAGCGTTTATGCTGCGTTCAAAAATCCGCAGCATGTCATTTAATTTTGCGTTTCCGCAAGCGGAATTGCCTTTGTCCAATGCATAAAAAACGCAAGGCAATTCCGCATGTGGAAAACGCGTGATAAACGCGCGAAAAATGCGCGATAAACGCGTGCGGAATTCCGCATGCGTTTTTCCGGGAGAGGACTTGCATTTATGCAGCAGAAATTTTCTGCTTCATAAATGCAACGTGGGCACATAGCCTAAATTTTGCGGAAACGCGGCGTTTTCGCCACCATTGACTTGCATTAGAACGCGCCAATTCCGCAAGACTGCATCTGTACTTGCGTAATTGGTGCGTTCTAATGTGCGGATGGTACCCGGGTGTGGAGGAGAGGAGAGTCTCATCCACATCCAGGTACCATTAAAAAAGCTGTAAAAACAAGAATAAAATAAAAAATATATATATACTTACCATCTGTCGGCCCGCGCACCGCTCCTGCTTGCTTCCCGGCACTTGCAGTGAGTTGTAGGACCTGCGGTGACGTCAGAGTCATGTGACGGGTCACGTGATGCTGACGTCGGCAGGTCTTTCAATTCAAAGTTGCCGGCAGCCGGGAGAACGGAGTGAGCAGGACAGCGCGGGCCATCGGAGGTAAGTATATACACTCTCTCGGGTCACACTATATAAATCCATGCTGTTTGCATGGATTTATACAGTGTGACCTAGTTGTCAAGCACTTTCCAGGTGATGCTAAAATCGCCTGGAAAGCGCTTGTCAATCTGCATGCGGAAACGCATGTGAATCTGCATGTGGATCCGCATGTATTCTGCAGGAAAAACGCATGCACAATCTGCATGCGTTTTTTCTGCCAGGGAGATGCAGAAATGATGCAGAAATTTTCTGCTTCATTTCTGCATCGTGTGCACATAGCCTAATAAGGTTATCTATTATTGCATCTTTGACAGATTTTCATTTTATACTATTCCTCTGAACGAGAAAAAATAGCCATGTTCCCAAGTCCAAAACTGCATTTTTTCTGCAGGCATCTCCACCAAAATACACAACAGCAATCTGCTCTAATTAATGTGTTTTTTATCTTAAGATTTTTAAGCTTTTCCAGTTTTTTTTTATTTTTATGCATCTTTGGTGCAGATTTGAAGCAGCTTTTTGATGGATTTTTAGTGCAAAGCTATGTGATTCTGCACTTAAAAAAGCAACTTTGTTTTTTTTACATGTGTTTTTTTCAAGCTCTATAGAAACCTACAGGGAAAAACGCACAGTTCAACAATCGCACAGAGGGCCGGAGTTTAAAATCACATCCACTGAGGTTAAAATGCTAGACGTCAATTATCTGCACAAAATAATGCAGTGTTTACATGGGAAATGGCCCTAAAAAGGGGTTTACCAGGATTGGAAAATTGATGGCTCGCACACACCACCGTATAAAATCGGATTAATATTGGATTATTTACCGGATAGCACGCGGACCAATGTTATTCAATGCGTCAGTGCTCATGATCGATTTTTTTTTCAGTGACAGAATCTGTCAGTGAAAAAAAAATCAGACGCCACAGTATAACATCCGATTTTTTGGATACATTGCAATTCTGTAACAGGAAACTGTAAAATGTGCCTAAACTAACAGGCAAGTAGTTGCTAATTACCTGCCTGTTGTGCCCGGCGCCGTTCTCCCCCGACACAGAGCGGTCACAGAGTGAAGGCTTCTTTTCCGCTCCGCTCTGTCAACAGGGAAGGACTTCCGACGTCATTTTGATTGACAGCGAGATTCCCGCTGATTAACTGGGGGAGAATCAGAATGACGTCGGCAGTCCCGCCCTGTCAACAGAGTGGAGAGGAAAAGAAGCCTCCACACTGTCGACGTGATGTCAGCAGAGGTAGCTGAATCCCCGGCAGGAGCGGTCTGTGACGGGGAAGAATGGCACCGAGCACAACAGGCAGGTAAGTAAAAAACTACCTGCCTGTTAGTGCTTAGGCACATTTTTTGTTTTTCAAAAAGTCCCGGATATCCCCTTTAATCAGGGTCTGCTAAAACCCAGCAGCTTGCTATATGCAACAGACATGGGGAAATCATGTGATCACCCGGTCCAATGGAAGTATCACCTATGTCTAAGTTTCTAATTGTTACATAGGCTAAATAGCTCTCAGTGAGCGCTAAGAAAAGATTCACATATCCATATTTCTCTATCTGAGCAAGTACCATGATGTACGGGTCTCCTTACCCGGACTCAACAGTCTTGTAGGTTGTGCATGAGGCTGTTGAATCCGGATCAGGAGACCCCGGCTGGTCATGGCATCATAGTCTGTATTTAGACCGCAAAACATTGAAGTCTTAATCAGACAGAAGTCAGAATCAGTTTTAGGTCACGTTCAGTATTTGACATCAGTATTTATAAGCCAAAACCAGGAGTGGGTAAAAAATGCAGAAGTGGTGACTTGTTTCTATTATACCTTGTCTCTGATTGTTCCACTCCTGGTTTTGGCTCCCACTCCTGAGAAAAAATGCTGACCTATTACTGACCGTGTGAACGTGGCCTAAGGGTAAAATCACCTGACCCGATTAACTCAGACGAGGATCGCAAAGCAATGCTCAGATTTGCCAGCGGCTCTCCCGACAGGAGCGTGACAGCATGTATTTCTATGCAGCTGTCAAGGACGGCCAGTCCGAGCATTGCGTTGTGATCCTCGTCCTAGTTATAACGGCTGTGTGACTCTCACCTTATACGGCTCTTTTGTTTTCACTAGGGTCCTTGGCTCTGCTTGATAGCCGGAAAGCCAACCTGCTCCTGCTACATAGTAAGAGCATTAATGCAGCGATGCCAAAAAATCTCACTACAGACTCAGGGCCCACATGGCGCATTTGTCAAAAAAGCAGTGAGCGATTGTTCAGGGGTTAAACAATCATTTGGATTTTGTGTAGGTACAGCGGTTTCATCCGCAAATCCATCCACTTGTCATTTTGAGGGTAAAGTTGCTGTCCCATCTTGCAAAATCAAGTGATTGCGTGTGTAAACAGTTATTCATTATGGTTTTTGCCCGGAACCCATCTACTTTGTGTTACTTTATCCAGGGCTGTGGAGTTGGTAAGCCAAACCACGGACTCCTACTCCTCAATTTCCCTGACTCCAACGACACGACTCCGACTCCACAGCCCTGCCTCACTACTCAGCGTGTACATAAAGTGCAGCACAGATTCATCTCAACTAAAAGCCGAGAGCCTTAGATCAGGAACAGAACAAATATGTATAGGACATTTCAGAACTTTCTCAAATTCTTATGAAAACGTTTACAGCACACCCTGCATTGTACTACTGTACCCAATTTATTATATATTTTAGAAGTCGGAGTCAGTCCATTTTATACCGACTCCGACTTCACAGTCCTGGCCTTATCCTTACAAATACTGATGAACTATTGACCAAAAGTACTGATGTGTAAATAAGGTCTTAATCTACTGAACTGTGCACTGTACCATTAATGGTTTCAGACATACAAGAAGCAGAGGGTGTGGGCAACAAATTCCTCAAATTGAAAAGTGAAACATAACATATAACAAACTCCTATACTGTTTCTAACTCTCCTATACTCATCAATATGAAACAGAAATAAATGTATATCATGTAATTACCTTCAGAAGCCTCGTGCAGATGTTGTGGTTTCCTGTAAAGGGTCTACTATATGAGCAGCCTGTGTGAGGCTTTAGGAGAAGCTAACACAGACTGAGTGCAGTGGGTGCTCCTCTGCTAAAGTCTTTGATCACTCCACTTTCGGTTTCTTTTCTGATCTACATCCCGCCCAGCTCCTTCTATTATGTCTGGAAATCCCATGACTTACAAAATCTACAAGAAATGTCAGTTTCCATTTCTATAGAGGATATAACACAAGTTTTCAGCAATTAAATTGAGTAATGAAAATTCATCCAATTCTCCAATCGATAATCTCTATCATTCCCTTCTAGGTTTAACCCCCTCCTGACTGGGAGATAATGCATTTTTGCACTTTATTCCCCCTTCCCCACTCCTTCCTATTTTTTATTTATTTATTTATTTATTTTACAGAATGTGTTGTGATTTTGAATGATGTACTGAAAAACACACCATTATTTCTGTGTTTTGATTTTATGACTTTCATTGTACGGTGAAAATGACCTGGTAACATGATTCTCAGCTAAGTACGATTACGGCACTACCAAACTTTTAGGCTGCATGCCCACGTTGCGGATTACAAGCGTATTTGCTGCGGATTTTCCGGTAATCCGCATCCCATGGTCCCCAATGAGAATCCGCAAGTTTTATGGCCATGCTGAGGATTTTTCCGCAGCGTTTATGCTGCGTTCAAAAATCCACAGCATGTTCATTAATTTTGCGTTTCCGCAAGCGGAATTGCCTTATACAATGCAATAAAAAACGCAAGGCAATTCCGCATGCATTTTTCCGGGAGAGGACATGCGGAAATGAAGCAGAAATTTTCTGCTTCATTTCCGCAACGTGGGCACATAGCCTTAGGTTAAGTTTCCACAATGAGTTTTTGGTGACTTTTTTTAACCCTAATTTTTATTGAATTTTCAGAACAGATTTAGGCTGTGTGCCCACTATGCGTTTTTCAAGCACTTTTGCCGCGGAATTTCCGCAGCGAAAACGGTTAAAAAACGCTTGGTAATACGTGCCCCATGGTCCCCAATAATAATCTGCATGTGCCGAGGGCCATCGAAAGGGGAGTATTATCTTTATTTTTTACCATTTTTATTATTTTTTTTTAACTATTACTTGGTCACACTATATAAATCCATGCCGGTTGCATGGATTTATATAGTGTGAACAAGTTGTCAAGCACTTTTCCAAGTGATGCTAAAATCGCTTGGAAAAGCGCTTGATAACCCGCATGCAGAAATGCATGCAAAGACGCTTGACAAACGCTTCTACCTGGCGGGAAAAACGCATGTAAATTCCGCATGCGTTTTTCCTGCCAGGGAGAAGTGGAAAAAATATGCAGCATTTCTGCATCGTGGGCACATAGCCTTAGGCTATGTGCCCACGATGCAGATTTGAAGCAGAAATTTCCTGAGCATTTCTGCATCTCCTTGGCAGAAAAAAACGCATGTAGATTTTACATGCGTTTTTTCAGTGTTTAAGAATGCGTTTATGCATGCGTTTTTTTTTCAAGCGTTTTTGAACATTATTTAGAAAAGGGCTTGACAAGTTCGTCACACAATATAAATCCATGCAACTGGCATGGATTTATATTGTGTGACCAACTTAGAGGAAATTTCTACTTCAAAGGCGGCATCTAAAAAGTAAAAAAAAGAAAAGAAATAAAAAAAAACTAATATTCACCTCTCCGGCGGCCCCCGGTTTCCTCCCGGCAGCGTCCTCTCTCCTCGGTGTCCCGCGGTGTACTGGCAGGACCGGCGGTGACGTCATTTAGTCAGCTGATAGTCATGCGACTGCTGACGTCAGCGGTCAGGTGATGGTTGCGTGACCATCAGCTGACTAAATGACGTCACTGCAGGTCCTGACAGTACACCGCGGGATGCCGAGGAGAGATGACGTTGCTGGGAGGAGACCGGGGGCCGCCGGAGAGGTGAGTATGAATAATTTTTTACTTTATCATTCTCTTTTTACTTGCAGGTACGATAGTACACGGGTCGGATGAGAGTCCTCTCTTCTCCAGACCCAGGTACCATCCGCGCATTGAACCGCATAACATCTGCATGTATACATGCGGATTTTATGCGGTTCAATGCAAGTCAATGGGCGGGATTTCGCCGCAGAATCGCACCCAAATTGGTTGTGCTACGGATTTTTCTGCAATGATAATCTGCAGCGGAAATTTCCACAGCATGTGCACAGTACATGCGGATTATCATTGGGATACATCCCAGACCTCTTAACAAGCAATTTTAATGCATTTCCGAGGTGGAAAAGCATTAAATCTGCATCGTGGGCCTTAAAAGAATAAAAAAAAAAAGAAGGACAGAAAACTCAAAGTAGTAGCATTTGATACAAATCAATTCAACATAAAAAACTACCATCAACAATGAATGGACTCAACACCAAATGGTCCACATCTTATTATTAGCTTTAGAGAAGGACAGGACGAGCCAATGACACAAACAATAGGAGGGGGAGGTGAAATAAAGAGCATTTCTGAAAGGGCAGGAAGCTCCTGAATGGTTTTACACAGCAGTGATCATTAACGGTCTCTTTGCATACAGTATAATAGGTGCAGAAAGTCTACAAAAAACATCAAAAACTCACCAAATACTCATTGTGGGACTATAGCCATGAGGTTTTGTTTGTATTTTAGTGGTTACAAAATACAGAACTTTGTAAAAAGAAAAAAAAGAAAATTTGTGCTGCCTTTTTCGGAAACCCATAATTTTTTCATTTTTATGCTGATGGAGCTGTGTACATAGGCCACTAAAATGGACAGAATGATTGATCAAATGAAGTACAGGTGGGGCCAAACAATTAAGTCCACCTTCTTGTTTTCCCTCCATCTCCAACCCCCCTCTTCTTTGATTGACAGATCTGACTAAAAAAGATCCAGAGAAGGGCGGAGATAGATGGAAACCAAGCAGGTGGGAAGGCGCACTTAAATGATTGTCCCCGCCATGATGCACCCAGCGCCTGTATTTGATCCAAACAGTCATTCAGTGCCGACAGAGTCCCTTAAATGATGGACAGAAACATCTAAATGGTTAAACAGCAGCAATTGGAGTTCGCTCCACTCGCTGCTAAGGTGTAGCACCCTGAGGATTCGGCTGCTACAGGGGTATTGCACCTCAACCCAGAGGTGTGATATTCCACTCCCGGGTAAGGATGGAGTGTGGAACTGAGCTAGTAGGCTGCATGCACTACACACATCCCATTTCCGGGGAACAGACCGATGGTACTCCCACTAGAGAAATGTGCAGGTACGACAGTGTCTGTTCCTGGCTGGAGTGGGAGGGGGGTGGAACATCCCAGTAGTGTAGGGGCAGATAGGGGGAGCAGCCTGGGTAAAGTTAGGAGCTCATTGGGTGCTGGTCACCTGAGCTCACACATAGAGGGAGTATATAAGGTGGGAGCCATCTTAGATCAGGGTCAGTCAGTTGTCAGTCTGTGAGACGTCAGTCAGTCTGTCAGAGTGTAACCTGAGAAGCAGAGCAGAGGAGAAGAGAGAGAGACCCAGAGGCGCAGAGGGGACCCCAAGAGCCCATAAGAGAGCTAATAGGGTGAAGGGTCGGCAACAGGGTACCGGATCCCAAGCTGGCAGAGGCTACAGCACACCTTAGCCAGGAACCGGAGGTCGTGGGCAGGATCTGCCACGATCACCCACTAAATCCACCCGGAAGGCAGACCAAGAATAGGGTCAGGGAGCCCAGAGGAGGCTTGACCAACAAGAGGCCCGAGGGAGCCGGACTTAGGTGGATCCCTGGTGGGAACGGCCAGAAGAAGGGAGAGACAGAAAGGAGCTCAGGACCACACTCCGGAGTTGCCTGGGAGTTGACCGAGTCCAGGACCTGGTGGACGCAGCACGGCTTGGGTGGTCACTGCTGTACACAGTGACCCGAGCAACACCAGTAAGTAAAACCCTGGAACTGCATTTTATGCCTCTGAGTCTCCTTGCTGCACCTTCACAACCACCATCCTCCACGGCTGACCCCCTGAGGCTATACCCCTCCCGTTGGGGGTTATACTATCAAAGCTGCACTCACATCATCAGCCTCATTGGACTCTGCTGCAGCGGCAGCCGTATTGACCACAAATCAACGGGTGGCGTAGTCGACACAAAAGAACATCTAGTAACATCATAAGGACTGCCTCACACTGAGTTTGACACCCTGGGCACGGACCGGGTCACAGCCACTCGGAGACTACAACCCCCATCTGATCCGGCTCCAGGTATCCCTAACAACATGGCCCAGGGGGCGCGTCAACTTTGGCGTAGTCGGCAGGATAACGTGCCCGCAACAACCGGGTACTGCGTGCCTGAAGAAAAGTACACCGTTACCTTAAAAAGAAGTCTCCCGCCGGTTCCGGAGGGTCCCCGCCAACGGACCCCATCACAGGTCGTTTCCCGCCGGTTGTCCGCCATTTGCAGCTTTTTCCCGCCATCCATGGAGTTTCCCGCCACTGGGAGACGATTCCCGCCATTTCCGAAGATTTCCCGCCTTGGAAGAGCGGACGCCATTATGGGCGTGCCAGAGGGTGGCAAGAGACCACCACCCTCGATGTGGGCGGAGACAGAAGAAGAGAACAAAGATGGGTGTCGCCTGGAGCAGTCTGGAGAGAGCGCACCCGGAGACAAGACGTCTGGAAGAGAGTCCAGAGAGAGCCTACCCGGAGATGGAGAGAGAGTCAGGCAGCACCGACCCAGTGGTCAGGAGCCTGTTGCAGGTCACCACTCCAGAAGGCCTGCTGGAGATCCTAGCACAGCTCCCCCGAGACCGGGAGTGTGCACAGACCGCGTTGGAGGGCCTCGCACGGAGGATGGCCCGGGTGCAGCGAGAGACGTTGGCGGAGTGGAGCCGAGAGATGGCCCAGCAGACCGAAATCCGTCAGCGGAGCACGCCGCCCGAGACGAGGAGACAGACCGCCTCTGAGGATGGCGCAGGAAGAATGAAGGCAGGAGACGGCGCCGAGAAGGGAGCTGAACGGACGGAGGCAGGTAAAGGGGACGTCTCTACCCCGAGCCGGGAAACCGCGTGCCTGCCCCAGCTCCTCGTCGCAGAGCCCGAAGTTCCCCCTGCCGTGCCCGTCGCTGCATCGTCACCGCCGCCGACTAGGCCTCAACCGGAAACCGCGGCCACGACCCCTGTGACGTCACACGCCTCGACCTCGAGTGTGGCCAAGCAGGAAATACCACCGGCCTGGTCGCAAGGCCTAGTACACTCGGGCGCCGCCATTCCAGCAGCGCCCCCTACCTCCGCGGAGCCACCGGCCTGGCCGCAGGGCCGAGTAACCCAGGGCGCCGCCGTTCTTACGGTGCCCTTTGCCTTTAGGGTGCCCCAAGCCTGGTCGCAAGGCCTGGTCAACCCGGGCGCCACTACCACCACAGCGCCCATAACACCTAAAGTACCGCACCTGGGTGAGGACCTGTTCGCCCAGCATACGTGCCCGGATGGGCAGCCCTTCATATGGCCCCAGGAGTACATTCAGCTGGAACTCCAGAGAGCAAGGCCCATGTGCGAGCCCCTGATTCCGGCTCCGAAGCCCGTAAAGAGGACCTCGCCCCCGCTGGAGGAGGCACAGTTCGAGTGGGACCCCACCGGAGAAGACCTCATGGGGTTCACTCAGGAGACTCGGGCGGCCGCAGCAGAGCGTGCAGAGTGCTGCCGGCAGCAGCTCGAGGTCTTCGAGAGGGAGCGGAGAGAGAGGCGGGTCCGGGAACAGCAAGCGCAGATAAGGAGCGCGGAGCAGAAGAGCCGGACCAGGAGGAATCCCCGTGCAGCACATGGTCCCCCTTCCACCGGGACTGTGATAAAATTCAACATGCAGCATGGGTGGGGCTTCATTAGAGACCATCATACCCCCGGCGACGTCTTTGTGACCCGCAGAGACGTAGAAAGCCATCTGCCGGAGGGACACAGAGGTCGTGACCTGTATGTAGGGGACGAGGTCACCTTCACCCGGCACAAGTGTGCCAAAGGACCCTACGCCCTCCATGTGCATCGCCTGACGGAGGAGGAGCTGCGGTGTGAGGAGGAGCAAGAGGACCCGGACGGGTCTGAAGAATCCAAAGAAAGAGCAGGACGACGCCGTCGTTGAAGTACGGTAGAGAGAGACTGTACATAGTTACCCGTCAGGGTATAAGAACTGTTCTAGTTAAAATATAGTCCCCGTTGGGACCAGCAAATTGAACTGAAACCCGTGTGTCCCTATTCCCACTGACCGAGGACTGAGAGCGGTCATTCCTTTCCTAATACCTGGCCGAGGACTGAGAGCGACCATATTCCCCTTGTATATAGTTGCGCTTCCTAAAGCGCCCCCTACCGGTTTTATAGGGAACTGTTTTATTCCAAAAGAGACTGTCGCACTTTACCCGGTCACAAGTTGCACAGTGACCGGAGGAACCAGAAACAAGAATGTTATTTATATGAAAAGTTTATGCTGCTGATAATGTTTATATGTTTTATATGTTTATGTTATGAAAAAAATTTGTATGTTTTGGATGTTTATATTTTACAGCCCGAGGACGTGCTGTGATTTACCAGGGGGGAATGTAGCACCCTGAGGATTCGGCTGCTACAGGGGTATTGCACCTCAACCCAGAGGTGTGATATTCCACTCCCGGGTAAGGATGGAGTGTGGAACTGAGCTAGTAGGCTGCATGCACTACACACATCCCATTTCCGGGGAACAGACCGATGGTACTCCCACTAGAGAAATGTGCAGGTACGACAGTGTCTGTTCCTGGCTGGAGTGGGAGGGGGGTGGAACATCCCAGTAGTGTAGGGGCAGATAGGGGGAGCAGCCTGGGTAAAGTTAGGAGCTCATTGGGTGCTGGTCACCTGAGCTCACACATAGAGGGAGTATATAAGGTGGGAACCATCTTAGATCAGGGTCAGTCAGTTGTCAGTCTGTGAGACGTCAGTCAGTCTGTCAGAGTGTAACCTGAGAAGCAGAGCAGAGGAGAAGAGAGAGAGACCCAGAGGCGCAGAGGGGACCCCAAGAGCCCATAAGAGAGCTAATAGGGTGAAGGGTCGGCAACAGGGTACCGGATCCCAAGCTGGCAGAGGCTACAGCACACCTTAGCCAGGAACCGGAGGTCGTGGGCAGGATCTGCCACGATCACCCACTAAATCCACCCGGAAGGCAGACCAAGAATAGGGTCAGGGAGCCCAGAGGAGGCTTGACCAACAAGAGGCCCGAGGGAGCCGGACTTAGGTGGATCCCTGGTGGGAACGGCCAGAAGAAGGGAGAGACAGAAAGGAGCTCAGGACCACACTCCGGAGTTGCCTGGGAGTTGACCGAGTCCAGGACCTGGTGGACGCAGCACGGCTTGGGTGGTCACTGCTGTACACAGTGACCCGAGCAACACCAGTAAGTAAAACCCTGGAACTGCATTTTATGCCTCTGAGTCTCCTTGCTGCACCTTCACAACCACCATCCTCCACGGCTGACCCCCTGAGGCTATACCCCTCCCGTTGGGGGTTATACTATCAAAGCTGCACTCACATCATCAGCCTCAGTGGACTCTGTTGCAGCGGCGGCCGTATTGACCGCAAATCAACGGGTGGCGTAGTCGACACAAAAGAACATCTAGTAACATCATAAGGACTGCCACACACTGAGTTTGACACCCTGGGCACGGACCGGGTCACAGCCACTCGGAGACTACAACCCCCATCTGATCCGGCTCCGGGTATCCCTAACAACATGGCCCAGGGGGCGCGTCAAAGGCACACAGCAACTTTTCAGGTATGTAACCTCCATAGCCAACCTGAAAAAGTGCTAACTAATGTGTTAAAAAGACTGAACATATGCATAGCAATGTAAAAACAACTGGAGTTTCCCTGAAGAGTTTTCCACTTGAAACAGTTCAGACAGCATGAATCCAATGAAAATTTCCCTCTAAACAGTTCTATCGCTTTAAGACTTTCAGCAAAACAGAAAGAGCCTTGAGGGATGCAAAGCAGAAATGAAACTGAGCAAGAAGCAAGTAAATGAAAGCGTAATATAAGCTAATCTAATAAAGGAGTGGCAACACAGTTCCTGGTAGCTTTTCATGTGCGATTGCTGCCTGAACAAATAAAAATCTATATATCTATATATACAGTACAGACCAAAAGTTTGGACACACCTTCTCATTTCAAGATTTTTCTGTATTTTCATGACGATGAAAATTGTACATTCACACTGAAGGCATCAAAACTATGAATTAACACATGTGGAATTATATACTTAACAAAAAAGTGTGAAACAACTGAAAATATGTCTTATATTCTAGGTTCTTCAAAGTAGCCACCTTTTGCTTTGATGACTGCTTTGCACACTCTTGGCATTCTCTTGATGAGCTTCAAGAGGTAGTCACCGGAAATGGTCTTCCAACAATCTTGAAGGAGTTCCCAGAGATGCTTAGCACTTGTTGGCCCTTTTGCCTTCACTCTGCGGTCCAGCTCACCCCAAACCATCTCGATTGGGTTCAGGTCTGGTGACTGTGGAGGCCAGGTCATCTGGCGTAGCACCCCATCACTCTCCTTCTTGGTCAAATAGCCCTTACACAGCCTGGAGGTGTGTTTGGGGTCATTGTCCTGTTGAAAAATAAATGATGGTCCAACTAAACGCAAACCGGATGGAATAGCATGCCACTGCAAGATGCTGTAGTAGCCATGCTGGTTCAGTATGCCTTCAATTTTGAATAAATCCCCAACAGTGTCACCAGCAAAGCACCCCCACACCATCACACCTCCTCCTCCATGCTTCACGGTGGGAACCAGGCATGTAGAGTCCATCCGTTCACCTTTTCTGCGTCACACAAAGACACGGTGGTTGGAACCAAAGATCTCAAATTTGGACTCATCAGACCAAAGCACAGATTTCCACTGGTCTAATGTCCATTCCTTGTACTCTTTAGCCCAAACAAGTCTCTTCTGCTTGTTCCCTGTCCTTAGCAGTGGTTTCTTAGCAGCTATTTTACCATGAAGGCCTGCTGCACAAAGTCTCCTCTTAATAGTTGTTGTAGAGATGTGTCTGCTGCTAGAACTCTGTGTGGCATTGACCTGGTCTCTAATCTGAGCTGCTGTTAACCTGTGATTTCTGAGGCTGGTGACTCGGATAAACTTATCCTCAGAAGCAGAGGTGACTCTTGGTCTTCCTTTCCTGGGGCGGTCCTCATGTGAGTCAGTTTCTTTGTAGCACTTGATGGTTTTAGAAACTGCACTTGGGGACACTTTCAAAGTTTGCCCAATTTTTCGGACTGACTGACCTTCATTTCGTAAAGTAATGATGGCCACTCGTTTTTCTTTACTTAGAATTTGTATTATGGCAAGAAAAAAGCAGCTAACAGTCTATTCAGTAGGACTATCAGCTGTGTATCCACCAGACTTCTGCACAACACAACTGATGGTCCCAACCCCATAAGGCAAGAAATCCCACTTATTAAACATGACAGGGCACACCTGTGAAGTGAAAACCATTTCCGGTGACTACCTCTTGAAGCTCATCAAGAGAATGCCAAGAGTGTGCAAAGCATTCATCATAGCAAAAGGTGGCTACTTTGAAGAACCTAGAATATAAGACATATTTTCAGTTGTTTCACACTTTTTTGTTAAGTATATAATTCCACATGTGTTAATTCATAGGTTTGATGCCTTCAGTGTGAATGTACAATTTTCATAGTCATGAAAATACAGAAAAATCCTTAAATGAGAAGGTGTGTCCAAACTTTTGGTCTGTACTGTGTATATATATATATATATATATATATATATATATATATATATATATATATATATATATATATATAATCGTCTTATCCGGTCCGTCTGTCTGTCCAGGAAATCCCGCGTCGCTCATTGGTCCGGCAGCGGCCAATCAGCGCCGCGGGATTTCTGAAAAAAGATGCCGGCCGTTAGCGGCTCATCTGCGGGACGGAGCTCAGTGGCGATGCAGCCGGGAGATGACCGGCGCGAGGCGCTCATCTCCCGACCGCTAGCAGCAGAAGGCACCGCTGCGGGTCGTGATACTTCTGCTGCAAGCGCCCGCTCATGTCCCGGGTTCTCGCAGCGGAAGTAGCCGCACAGGCAGCGCCGCTCCCCGGTCCTCACCAATACGATTCCGCTCCCCGGTCCTCACCAATACGATTCGCTTATTGGTCGCGATCTCTCGCCGCGACCAATCACTGATCTTGGCCCAAAAGTTAAACACCGCTGTGCTGATTGGTCGCGGCCGCTGCCCGCGACCAATCACCAATTTGGGCGCCACATTTAAATAGCGTCCGCGACCAATCAGCACAGCGGTGTTTAAATGTGGCTCCAAGATCGGTGATTGGTCGGGGCCGATATTTAAATGTGGCGCCCAAATGGGTGGGCAGCGCCCGCGACCAATCAGCGATTTTGAACACAAATGTCCGGACCTTAGTAACACCATGCGGCTACTGTCGGGAGATCAGCGGCTAGGGTGTCAAGGGAGGACCGGGGAGCGGCGCTGCGAGTCTGGATACTTCTGCTGCGAGCAGTCGCTCATCTCCCGGCTTCTCGCAGCTGAAGTAGCCGCACAGGCAGCGGCGCTCCCGGGCCTCACCAATACGATTCCGCTCCCCGGTCCTCACCAATACGATTCGCTGATTGGTCGGGTGCGGAGACCGCGACCAATCAGTGATCTTGGCGCAAAATTTAAACACCGCTGTGCTGATTGGTCGCGGCCGCTGCCCGCGACCAATCACGATTTGGGCGCCACATTTAAATAGCGGCCGCGACCAATCACCGATCTTGGCGCCACAATTAAACACTGCTGTGCTGATTGGTCGCGGCTGGCATCCGCGACCAATCAGCATTATTGGCGCCACATTTAAACACCGCTCTGGTGATTGGTCACGGCCGCGACCAATCACCATTATTGGCGCCAAACTTAAATACCGGTCTGCCGCATACATATTCTAGAATACCCGATGCGTTAGAATCGGGCCACCATCTAGTATATTATAAAAGTGTGTGACTGAAAAATATCACTTTACCGGGATGGCATAAACCCACCATACTGGGAAAGAAAAATTCCAACACATACAGACTGATTTTTATTTATGTAATAAAATGAATGAAAAAAAGCACAATACTGTTACCAGATAATATCACCGCACGGTTACTGAATAATACTGAAATACAGTAACTAAAGTATATATAACCATACAGCTATAATATATACTATCATACAGTGATTGAATAATGCGGCAATACAGTTCATTGACATCATTATACTGTAACCAAAACACAGTGAATGAATAATGCTGCCATATGATTTACTAATATCATCATACAGTGACTAAAAGATACCGTTTTATAGCGACCAAATTTCACTACCGTACAGAGGCTGAATAATAGCGTCATACAGTAACCGAATAACATCACATTGCTGCACATGAACATAGCATAAAATAACCAAGTAATATCACCATACAGTGAGTGAATAATAGCATCATACATGGCTGAATAATATCACATTGCTGCACATGAATAACACCAACATAACGTAACCAAGTAATATCACCATACAGTGGCTGAGTAATACTACCATACAATAGCTGTATAATATAGTCATAGTGTTACTGAAAGATACCACCACCATAGAGTGATCATTACTAACTGGCATCTAAAATCCCTAATAAGTCATCCATGTCTGAACATTGCTTTATTCTCCATTCCTTTGCATACAAAATCTGAATCAAACGCACAGTGGCACCCGAGGCTTGGGCTGCATTCACACATTCGTTGTAGACAACAGTGCTGTTTTTAAATTGACAGGGATCCAAGGCGTAATGTTTCTCCTTGCGGAGAGTGGCATGTCATGCCTGACATGCCAAGGTGGGGAGACTTTTAAGCCTTGCAATGCTCCTCTGGGAAATATGTAGATTGTCTCTTCAGAGAGGAAGCGGACTAGAACTCTAGTGCCACCTACAGGAAGTAGCAATCCTAAAAGTCAATATTGACCCTCTAACGAGCTTTGCTACATGACTTAGGCTAAGTGCCCATGCAGAAATGCTCTGGATTTTACCTGAGAGTTTCTGCATCTTCCTGGCAGAAAAAACGCATGCGGATTGTACATGCGGATTGTACATGCGTTTTTCCTGCCAGGGACAAGCTTAAGGCTGAGTTCACACGATGCGTTTTTCATGCGTTTCCGCGGCGTTTTTGCAGTTGCGTAAACGCCGCGGAAACGCATGAAAAACGCATGGTAGAAGGGCAGCAATGTTCCCCAATGGAAATCCGCATGTGCTGTGCCCATGATGCGGATTTTTCCGCAGCGTAAACGCTGCGGTCAAAAATCCGCAGCATGTCAATTAATTTTGCGGAAACGCTGCTCTTTTGCCGCCATTGACTTGCATTAGACCGCATGGAATCCGCATCACTGTATATGTTGATGCGCTTTTCATGCGGTCTAATGTGCGGATGGTACCCGGGTGTGGATGAGAGGACTCTCATCCAGACCCAGGTACCATTTAAAAAAAAAGAATAAAATAAAAAATATATATATTCTCACCTTCTGACGGCCCGCGCTGCGTCCTGCCGGCTTCCCGCGCACTTCGCGGTTGAATGAAGGACCTTCGCTGACGTCAGAGTCATGTGACGGGTCACGTGACGCTGACGTCGGAAGGTCCTACAGTCTTCACTGCCGGCAGCCGGGACCGATGAAGCAGGACACCGGGGGCCATCAGATGGTAACGTATAGATTTATTTTTTATTTTTTTACATCACACACTATATAAATCCATGCCGGTTGCATGGATTTATATAGTTGACAAGCACTTTCCAAGTGATGCTAAAAATCGCTTGGGAAGCGCTTGTCAACCCGCATGCGGAAATGAAAGTGAAGACCGCTTCATTTCCGCATGTCCCTGGCAGGAAACCGCATGTACAATCCGCATGCGTTTTTTCCTGCCAGAGAGATGCAGAAACGCTCAGGAAAAAATCCTGAGCATTTCTGCATCGTGTGCACATACCCTAAGGCTATGTGCCCACGTTGCATTTATGAAGCAGAAAATTTCTGCAACATTTCTGCATGTCCCTTGCCAGAAAATCGCGTGCGTTTTTTGGTCGCGTTTTTGTATGCGGATTTTACATGCGTTTTTGTAAGCTTATTTCATGCGTTTTTGAGCACAAATAAAGTTATTGAAAAAAAAAAAAAAAAAATGGAAATCCTGATGTCATTTCCTAGTTCAACCCCTCTTCACCATTTTGTTTTTTGCAAAAGACAGTATGCCACAGGAATTGCAGCCCCTGCGGGTCAGCAGACCATGCCTAAACCTTCTGCTAATGACTTGCTTAAATCTCCAGCACTACAACGTTGAGCAGGTAATATAAACTAAGTTTTTTTGGGGTACATTATTTTTATGTAGTGTGTGTACTAACCTATTATTGTTCTATAGGAGCGTTTAAGGAGGAGAAGACGACCAAAAAAAATTTGGGTGCACCCTATCTTGCAGGAGCGGACGGACAAGGGCCACTTTAATGTTCTCTACCAGGATTTAAGGAGGTAAGATATATGTGAAGAAAGTATAATGTCACCCGTCTATGCTGTTTTTTTAAGGTTTTGTTTGTATACTATGTTACTAAATTATCTTTTAATATTTTTTTTTTCTCTGTTTACTATAGTTTTCCTGAAATATTTAAACAGTTCTGCCGTCTGAACATTATTGCATTTGATCGGCTGCTGAGCCTTATGTCTCCTGACCTGAACTTCCAAGACACTGTAATGCGAAGGGCCATCTCTGCTGAGGAAAGGCTGCTCATCACCTTGCGGTAAGTTGAATGTTGATTTATATGTACCTGGTTTTGTTCGCCACCCTGCGGTGATGGCTGGTGTACCTGGTTTTGTTACCCTGTGGTGATGGCTCCACTGTGTCTGTCTTTGTGTACATATTTTTGGCTTGACCATGAGATCACCATGCACAGAGATCAGATTGAAAAGGTCACTGATGTGTAAACTCTAGAGCAAACATCGTAGGCAAACACAGACACAAAGTCAAAACACATTATAAATTGATATGTGTGAACTCAAGAGAAAACAAAAGATGACCAAAAAAGATTGAAAATGTGGAGCCCCCCCCCCCAAAAAAACGCGCCCATTGTTGGAATAGTTTTTTGTAATAAAGACCTTAATTTTTTAAAAGATGAATCAATAATGGATAATTACTGTTGGCTTGTATTTCTTTTTATGGCTTTTCTAATTATCTATTTTTCCTTTTCAGATTTTTGGCCACAGGAGAGAGCTATACATCACTGCACCTCCAATTTAGGGTTGGTAAATCCACCATTTCCAGAATTGTGAGGTGCACATGTAGCGTCATCTGGCAGAAGTTGCAGCCCATCGTGATGCCTTCTCCAACCGAGGAGACTTGGCTGCAGGTCGCAGCAGGCTTTCAAACTGTGGCCAATTTCCCAAACTGCATTGGTGCTGTCGATGGCAAACATGTGAGAGTTCAGCAGCCACCACGATCAGGATCACGCTTCTTTAATTATAAGAATTTTTTTTCTGTGGTCCTGATGGCGGTGGCTGATGCACATTTCAAATTTGTTGCCATTGACGTTGGTGCTTATGGCAGTACTGGGGACTCTCGGGTGTTTAGATCATCACAGATTGGGCTGCAAAACCTTCAAGATGGCGTAACGCTCCCAGCCCCAAGACCTTTGCCGGGTTCCACACATCCAGTTCCTTTTGTTATGGTATCGGATGAGGCATTTCCCTTACAGACCAACCTGCTGCGCCCATACCCACGAAGGGCACTGAATGCCCGGTGGAGGATTTTCAATTATCGGCTGAGTCGTGCACGCAGATATGTGGAATGCACCTTCGGAATCATGTGTAGTCAGTGGAGGATCTTTCACACTGCCATCCAGTTGGATACGGAGACCGTTGACACTGTAATTAAGGCATGCTGTGTACTCCACAACTATGCTCGTGAGTACAGCACCGAGCAAGATGAGGAGTCACAGCTATCTGAATTAATTCCAGTTGTCAACTCCGGTCAGGGAAGGCCATCCAACTCTGGTGCCAGGGTGCGAGAAACCTTCGCTGACTACTTCATGAGTCCTGAAGGTGCCGTGCACTGGCAATACTCCTGTGCTGGTGTTGAGCAGCCTGACCAGCAGAGAAGATCTGATGAACAATAAAAGAAGAACTTCCTCCTTTTTTTTTAAATAAAAATGTAAAAAAAATGTTTCTAAAAAAAATAAATTTTGGTTAAACTTAAATTTGTCTAAAATATTTCTTGACTTGCAACCTTCTACGTTTTGTTTTCCGACCATACGTCAACGCAAAAGTGAACAACCCACAAAGACCAGAGCCTGTAAATTGGCATTACTACCTAGAGCGCTCTTCACAAGTACTGTCTGCTAAAGTCAACCCTCACCATTGCTATTTGCTTGCGCTAAGAACACAACTAGCAAATAACAGTGTTGAGAGTAGTATTCATCCAAAAAATAGTTGTGGTCCAAAATATCAAAGTATATTTCTAATTTAAAAACGACTGTATACAGCTGACCACATACGTAGATTAGTTTGAACAAATTTCAAAAATGTAGAGTTCCTCTGACCTGCGCTATGGTGAGCGCAGATCAGGGGAACACTTTTTCATTACAACCCAATCCAACCACATATACACTTGAAAAGAAAAATTAACAGATAGTTTAAATAATTTTTTAATACGTAGTATAGAATAACTGTAAAAAACTTTTTAAAAACACAAAACAACAAACTTCTAGAAAATTTAATCGGACAAACATTGCCCATAACTTGGGAAGAAATTACACACTGTGTACAGCACACCTGTCCTGTAATCAGTTTTGGGCCCTAAAATACGGGCAGCACCTGTAGGTTGTTTAATTATATAAAAAGAAAGACCTTTTTTTACAGTCCCCTACACCTGATGCCTGGTATAGGTGACCATAAGAAAAGGTCTTTGTTAATTGTCTGATTCTCTAAAACATTGTGTATCTATCGACCTACAGGTGCTGTCTGTATTTGCTAGGGTCCAAAAAAGATGACAGGGAGGGGTAAAATTTTTTAACTACAAGTTTTGAAGGTCTTCTTCAAAGCTGTACCCAGGAAACATTTCTTGAGAAAAAGTAGAGTTGGGGGATGGTCCTCTGACAAATGATGATGCACCATGAGCCATTTGGCGACCATAACTTGGTTGCATATCTTCTGGACGGTATGCTGCAGCAACCTGCCCAAAACGCTGGGTTGCAGCTGCTGCTTGTGGTGGAGGCACACTGGGTTTGAAACAATTAAATATTCCGCATACTACGGCTGGGGGCGAGGGCATAACTGCTGCCTCTTCAATTGCCATGACCATAGCGCCTGCTGCAGTCATGTACATGTTCTGCCTATCTCGTGGCAGAGATCTGATGCGGGCAGCTTGGGCTGAGCAAAATTTATCGATGGCATCTTCCTGGGATGCCCTTTCCACAAGGCTGAGGGTTCGATTTGTGAGTGCTTCAAGCACAATAGTCCCACCCCCGTGGCTTTTGGCCTTTTTTTTGCCAGCCCTTCTCGATGCCACGAGATGAGCAGAACCAGACCCCCTCCCAGTGGGCCTCAACACATCACCAGCAGAGCTTCCAGCATCACTTGGAGCAGGAGCAGGAGAATCAGTCACCAAACCTGTCCCGATGTCCGCTGGATTGGACAAAGAATGTGAGGGACAACCAGATGCTGAAGATGCCGAAGCAGATGGATCCGGTGAGGAAAGCTGGAAAAAGTCCTCGGATTCCTCCTCTGCTTGCTCTGTGTTTGTGTCCTCTTCTGCTGTTGGGGCCATGATGTTTCCTTCAGTTCTGTATATAATAAAAGGTAAATCCCAATGTAAATACAACATTTTTGGAAACATTTCAATTAATATGTTTTGGGAATTTACCTCCGCAAACTCCTACTGGTTAGTATGAAGGCCAGCTCGTCCGCAAAAGGAAATTTTCTTTTTTTTGGTGATGAGCCACTTTGCACCGACTGGTGATACTTCACCAGCCGGTCGGTGACCGATCTCCACTGATTTTTAATATCATACACTGCAATGACACAACCAAAACAATTTATGAACTGCTTTAACACCAAAAAGTGCAATTATAAATAGATATAAAAATAAGTGTAAAAATCAAAACTTACTAATTTCCTCTTGGGCATCACGTTCCGCATTCACCCACTGGGGATACATTTGGCTCAAAACAGAGGCCCAGGCGTCTTTTTTCTTCTGCTTGTCTTTGTAGTCAGGACTAGCTCGGTCCCATATTTCGGGATATTTTTCAATCCACAGTGAATAATAACGTGTGTGAATATTATTTTAAAAACAAAATGGAGGAATAAAAGATTAACCCCAAAAAAATAATTAAATAAACATATGGAGATATCTACGCACACACACCAACACTAACCCCTCACCTATATTGTACGGTTCTTTCACACGTCAATCTCCGGGACGAGTGTTGATGCCATTTTCCACACACAGCGGAGACCCACACACAGACCCATTGCAAAGCATGCTCGGTCACACTTATCTGTACTAACGTGGATATGTGGACGTGAGAAATCAACCTTACAGCGTATGCAGGAGCTTTCAGTGAATGAACCTACATACACTGTACAATAATCTTTCACTTTAATAAAATCTTTTAACCAAAAAAAATAAGTGGGCTCATGCATAGTTTTAATAACTAGCAAAGGGAAAGCAGACGGTTGTTGGCTGATGTTATAGTCTGTGAAGTAGCCAATAACCATGGACCCTTCCTTTGCTATTAATACCAGGCCGCAGCAGTTAGCTTAGCCTTTACTGGCTACTATATAGGAAGCCCCCCCCCAAAAAAAGTGACATGGGGTCCCCCTATAAATTGTAGCCAGCAAAGGCTAGCCACTTTGCCTTTTCTGGCTACTATATATGAAGACCCCCCCCAAAAAAAGTGACATGGGGTCCCCCTATAAATTGTAGCCAGCAAAGGCTAGCCGCTTTGCCTTTTCTGGCTACTATATAAGAAGACCCCCCCCCCAAAAAAAGTGACATGGGGTCCCCCTATAAATTGTAGCCAGCAAAGGCTAGCCACTTTGCCTTTTCTGGCTACTATATATGAAGACCCCCCCCAAAAAAAGTGACATGGGGTCCACCTATAAATTGTAGCCAGCAAAGGCTAGCCACTTTGCCTTTTCTGGCTACTATTTATGAAGACCCCCCCCAAAAAAAAAGTGACATGGGGTCCCCCTATAAATTGTAGCCAGCAAAGGCTAGCCACTTTGCCTTTTCTGGCTACTATATATGAAGACCCCCCCCCCAAAAAAAGTGACATGGGGTCCCCCTATAAATTGTAGCCAGCAAAGGCTAGCCACTTTGCCTTTTCTGGCTACTATATATGAAGACCCCCCCCCCAAAAAAAGTGGCATGGGGTCCCCCTATAAATTGAAGCCAGCAAAGGCTAGCTGCTTTGCCTTTTCTGGCTACTATATAAGAAGACCCCCCCCAAAAAAATGACATGGGGTCCCCCTATAAATTGTAGCCAGCAAAGGCTAGCCACTTTGCCTTTTCTGGCTACTATTTATGAAGACCCCCCCAAAAAAAAGTGACATGGGGTCCCCCTATAAATTGTAGCCAGCAAAGGCTAGCCACTTTGCCTTTTCTGGCTACTATATATGAAGACCCCCCCCAAAAAAAGTGACATGGGGTCCCCCTATAAATTGTAGCCAGCAAAGGCTAGCCGCTTTGCCTTTTCTGGCTACTATATAAGACCCCCCCCCCAAAAAAAATTACATGGGGTCCCCCTATAAATTGTAGCCAGCAAAGGCTAGCCACTTTGCCTTTTCTGGCTACTATATATGAAGACCCCCCCCAAAAAAAGTGACATGGGGTCCCCCTATAAATTGTAGCCAGCAAAGGCTAGCCACTTTGCCTTTTCTGGCTACTATTTATGAAGACCCCCCCAAAAAAAAGTGACATGGGGTCCCCCTATAAATTTTAGCCAGCAAAGGCTAGCCGCTTTGCCTTTTCTGGCTACTATATAAGACCCCCCCAAAAAAAATGACATGGGGTCCCCCTATAAATTGTAGCCAGCAAAGGCTAGGCGGACAGCTGCGACCTGATATTAATAGCCTAGAAAGGGGCCATGGTTATAGGCCCCCTCCCAGGCTATAATATCAGCCCTCAGCTGCCCCAGATTTGGCGCATCATATTTGTGCGCCAAATCTGGCACTTAGCCTCGCTCTTCCACGCTGCCCTGGTGCGGTGGCAGGGGGTAATAGTGGTGGGGTTCATGTCAGCGCCAGCTGACATGAAGCCCAGGTTAGTAATGATGGGCGTCAATAAGACACCCCCATTACTAACCTACAAAGTGTTAAAAAGAAAAAAGACAAACACCCAGAAAAAAATAATTTATTTGAAATAAAACACAATTTTATTTAATTCTAATTTTACTAAAAAAAAAAAAATAGTTACCTGTCCACGTTCCTGCGCTGATCTCCCATGCACAGCTGTCACATCTGGAGATGTGACAGCTGTCATGGCTGCTGTAAGCTCACACTGCCGGGAACACGTCCGCTCCCAGCAGCATGAGCCCCTGACTGAGGTCACCGGAGTGCATTCAGTCAGCGCTGCTCCGGTGACCTCCTTTACAGCCCTGTTGTACCGTGGGAATTTCTCACGATACAGCGGGGCCGTAAAGCAGCTAACCGGAGCAGCGCTGCCTGAACTCCGGCGAACCCGTTCATTCTAGCGGCGGCAGCGGTTCAGAGCGGTCACATTCTATGTGGCTGCTCTGAACTGGAGATCTTCGTGGGACACTCGTGGACTACTACGGAGGGGTAAGGATAAGGTTGTGGTTTATTATTTTAGATTTTATTACAGGAGATCGATGGCTTCGGGGAATTAGGTGTCTAGGTGAGTATAGGTGTAGTTTTTTATTTTTTACTTTATTTTAGGTGGCGATCGGCGGGGACAGGTAATGTATGAACTAATTTATTTTAGGTAACCACTGGCCACCAATGAAAAAAAAGGGGGCAGTAGATTACATATTATTGGGGCCAATAAACAAAAAACTAATGATAGCACCCCCCCCAAAAAAAAAAAAAATAGGGGGGGGGGGGGGGATAGGGTCAATAATATATGGAGGCACATATGGGGGCTATTAAATTTAATTTTGGGGCACATTTTACAGCAGGATCAGTCTGATGGGAACTACTGCTCCCATCGAGCTGATCCTGCTGGCAGGAGTGGACGGGGGACAGACATAGGCCGATGGGAGTAGTAGTGTCACATCGGCCTATGTCTGCCTGCTGACACCTGCGCACACAGACCCCACACAGACACATACAGACCCCACATACACACCACACAGACACATACAGACCACATACACACCACACAGACACATACAGACACTTACCACACTAATCATGAATCCCACGTTGACATTCATGCGCTTGTACTATCCCACGTTAGCAGCCATGATCCTGAGAGACGGGAATATTATGGGATTCTCGTCTTCCTGGATTATGGGATGCTCATGGGATGGATGGATGGAACGCCCAATTGTGACGTCACTTCCTATTTGCTGCGGTTTTGAGGTACAAGACCGCAGCAAATGCGCTTCACTTCCGCAATTATTTTTACATATTTGCGGATTTGAAGCGGCCCAATGCAAGTCAATGGCGGCGATTACGCCGCGCTTCCGCAAAATTAAATGACATGCTGCGGATTTTTCCGCGGAGCATAAACGCAGCGGAAAAAAACGCAGCGTGGGCATTGACAGTGCGGCTTCTCATTGAGGACCATGGGGGGCGGATTACCAAGCGTTTTTGGAGCGTTTATGCTGCGGAAATTCCGCAGCATATACGCTTGAAAAATGCTACGTGGGCACACAGCCTAAGTGAAGCGTTTTGATCATGCGATATCTGCATGCGGGTTGACAAGCGCTTTCCAAGCGATTTTAGCATCACTTAGAAAGTGCTTGACAAATTGGTCACACTACATAAATCCATGCAACCGGCATGGATTTATATAGTGTGATCAAGTTAGTTCAAAAAAAGAATAAAAATGGTAAAAAAAAACAAAAAGATATACTCACCTTCCGATGGCCCCCGGTCTCCTTATCCGATGCGTCCGGTCTCCCTGGTGTCTCGCGGTTGTGTAAAAGCACCTTCCATGAAGTCATTTAGCCATGTGACAGGTCACGCGACCGCCGTCAGCGGTCGCGTGACCCGTCACATAACTAAATGATGTCATAGCAGGTCCTTTTAGACCATCGCAAGCTGCCGGGGAGCCAGGACGCATCACTATTGAGACCGGGGGCCATCAGAAGGCGAGTATAATGTATATTTTAATAATGTTTTATTTTAATTCTTTTTCGACTACAGGTACTATGGTACCCGGGTCTGGAGGAGAGTCTCCTCTTCTCCAGACCCGGGTACCATCCGCACATTGAATCGCTTAATATCCGCATGTGCACATGTAGTCATGCGGATATTAAACGATTCAATGCAAGTCCATGGCGGCGAAAACGCCGCGATTACGCAAGATAATTGGTAGTGCTGTGGATTTTTCCGCAATGATAATCCGGAGTGGAAATTTCGGCAGCACGTGCACAGCACATGCGGATTATGATTGGGGGAACATGGCAGAGCATCTACCAAGAGTTTTTTAAGTGTTTCGGCAGTGGAATTGCCGCTGTGGAAACGCTTAAAAACGCATAGTGGGCACACAGCCTTAAGATAAAAGCCAAAACTAATTCTAATTTTGACATGTCACTCTCCGCAAGGAGAAACGTTAACCCTTGGATCCCGTCGGACGCCTCTCACCCAGCCAAACCATATCTCACAGTTTGCACAGATGAGGGGCAGTACCCAGAAACACAGTCTGTAAATTGAGATTTTGGTTTTTATCCTGAGTTATGTGACAAGGCTAGTTAGAGGGTTGATATTGACTTAGGATTGCTCCTTTCACTAGGTGGCACTAGGGTTATAGTCCTCTTCTTCTCTGAAGAGACAATTTACATTGACAGCACACAGAGCCATCAAATTTCACCGATTCGTACAAATATCAATTTTAAAAAAGAATCCATGTGTCCCGTCCGGAAGACTCAGGGCATGTCCTGTTCTCATCTGTTTTACTGATCAGACACAGCCATTACAGTCTATGGGGGTTAAAAATGAATGAAAAACAAAAAGACAGACTTTATACTTCAGCCTTCCCACCCATGTTTCATCCATCTTTATCTGATTTATTGCTAAGTGTTAACTGCTAAAAAAAATTCAGACAGTGTACCTACTTCAGTTTTTTATAAAAAGGGTGCAAAACGGATGACATGGGAGAAAAATGGTCTGTTTTCAACGGATATAAAAAATAAATGAATGTGTGAATGTGGCCTGAGGGCTTCTTCACACGTTATTTTTGATGCGTTTTTACATGTTTTATATGGAAAAAACAAAGGATTTAACAGTAACAACCAAATAAATTAATTTCTAAAATCTCATTCACACAGTGTGCTTATTTCCCTGAGATATATTGTTTATTTTTATTTTTTTTTAAACCCAGCAGGTCATCCTTTACAGCGTTTTTACTGCAGCTTTTCCACATTGAGATCAAACTAAAACACACATAAAAAAATCATCAAAATGCACCAAAAAGGCAAATTTTCTGGCCAGGCTTGTAATTATCTGGAAGGAGAAGAATCATCAAAAACACTGTGGGTGGTCATACCCATAGAATTAGAATTCAGACATCAGTGAACACATTCCGGTTCATGGACCATGATTTATGGACTTCCTCTGGAAGTTTCGACTCGAATATAGGCATATATGAGGTTGTTGAGTTTGGGATGGAAGACCCATGCCCAGTCTGTCCGTACATCACAGTCTGGACCATATTTCATGGACTGCTGAATTCGGCCTTCGGCCGGTGTAACGCATCTATGAAACGCTTACCATGCTCACAGTGGAAGACCTGCCCTGACCTGAGCCAATACAATATACAGTGCATTGTGAAAGTATTTGGCCCCCTTGAACTTTGCTACCTTTTGCCACATTTCTGGCTTCAAACATAAAGATATAAAATTCTAATTTTTGGGGGAAGAATCAACAAGTGGGACACAATCGTGAAATGGAACAAAATTTATTGGATATTTTTAACTTTTTTAACAAATTAAAAACTGAAAAGTGGGGCGTGCAATATTATTCGGCCCCCTTGAGTTAATACTTTGTAGCGCCACCTTTTGCTGCGATTACAGCTGCAAGTCGCTCTGGGTATGTCTCTATCAGTTTTGCAGATCGAGAGGCTGAAATTCTTGCCCATTCTTCCTTGCAAAACAGCTCGAGCTCATTGAGGTTGGATGGAGGGCGTTTGTGAACAGCAGTTTTCAGCTCTTTCCACAGATTCTCGTTTGGATTCAGGTCTGGACTTTGACTTGACCATTCTAACACCTGGATACATTTATTTTTGAACCATTTCATTGTAGATTTTGCTTTATGTTTGGTATCATTGTCTTGTTATAAGATAAATCTCTGTCCCAGTTTCAGGTCTTTTGCAGACTACAACAGGTTTTCTTCCAGAATGGTCCTGTATTTGGCTCCGTCCATCTTCCCATCAGTTTTAACCATCTTCGCTGTCCCTGCTGAAGAAAAGCAGGCCCAAACCATATGGTGGTGGCAGCATTGTTTGACAGTGGGGATGGTGTTTTGAGGGTGATGAGCTGTGTTGCTTTTACGCCAAACAGTTTGATTTTGGTTTCATCTGACCAGAGCACCTTATTCCACATGTTTGGTGTGTCTCCCAGGTGGCTTGTGGCAAACTTCAAACGAGACTTTTTATGGATATCTTTGAGAAATGGCTTTCTTCTTGCCACTCTTCCATAAAGGCCAGATTTATGCAGTGTACGACTGATTGTTGTCTATGGACAGACTCTCCCACCTCAGCTGTAGATCTCTGCAGTTCATCTAGAGTGATCATGGGCCTTTTGGCTGCATCTCTGATCAGTCTTCTCCTTGTACGAAATGAAAGTTTAGAGGGATGGCCGGGTCTTGGTAGATTTGCAGTGGTCTGATACTCCTTCCATTTCAATATGATCGCTTGCACAGTGCTCCTTGAGATGTCTAAAACTTGGGAAATCTTTTTGTATCCAAATCCGGCTTTAAACTTCACCACAACAGTATCTCGGACCTGCCTGGTGTGTTCCTTGGTCATCATGATGCTCTCTGCACTTGAAACAGAACCCTGAGCCTATCACAGAGCAGGTACATTTATACGGAGACTTGATTACACACAGGTGGATTCTATTTATTATTACCAGTCATTTAGGAGAACACTGGATCATTCATAGATCCTCACTGAACTTCTGAAGAGAGTTTGCTGCACTGAAAGTAAAGGGGCCGAATAATATTGCACGCCCCACTTTTCAGTTTTGAATTTGTTAAAAAAGTTTAAAATATCCAATAAATTTCATTCCACTTCACGATTGTGTCCCACTTGTTGTTGATTCTTCCCCAAAAAATTAGAATTTTATATATTTATGTTTGAAGCCAGAAATGTAGCAAAAGGTAGAAAAGTTCGGGGGGGCCAAATACTTTCACAATGCACTGTATATATGTCTATGAAGGCCAGATTGGCCCGGGTCAGGCTGGGTCATCTGAAGAGATAATGGTCCGTGTTTCACAGATGTGTGAACCCGGCCTCACTAAGGGCTCGCTCACACGAGCGTGTAACAAGGCCGAGTGCGCTTCGATGGGTTATTGGATAGCACTCGGCCCAATGTTATACTATGGGGCAGTGCAGATCTGCAATCTTTTTCTCATGCACTCACAGCATCCAAATCGGCATCTAATAATCAGACAATGCGCACCCATACAAGTCTATAGGTGCGTGTAAAACGTCAGACTGCATTTGGATGTCATCCGAGTGCAGTTCGATGTTTTCCAAGGACTCATTAACTTGCAATGTCGAAATTACACTGGTCTGCACCTGTCCTTAGGTTGACCTTTCTAACGGGCAGATTTTCCTGAGGCTTTTCAGACTGGATCAACCACATGTCTGCTGTGCAATGTGTGAAGCCAGCCTTCAGGCAACAAAACTTCACATCTTTTTTTTTTCCTTCACAAGAAATTAGTATTTTGGTTTTTACCTATTCAGCTTTTGGCCACATTCAGCAATGGAAGCGGCTGCAGGTAATAATGAATACAGTTAATAATCTGCTGCATGTCCATTATGTGAGCAAACTCCACATATAAAGCAGAATATGATCCCTAGTGGAAGAGGATTGAGCACCGGGGTTCACTGACAATTCCACGGCAAATCTTTCATGTGTGCATATACCTTAGGCCTCGTGTGTTGCATTAGTTTTTTTCACGGATACTTTGCGTACCCATTATAATCTATGGTGCTGTTCACATGTCTGCTATTTATGGACCGTGTGTGCAAAACACATATGTCCGTTTTTTTTTGTTTTTGTTTTTTTACAGCAGCACAGATGACAAAGGCCAATAAAACTCTATGGGCCGGTGAACAACATGTACAGCACAGAGATGGCAGCAGAGTATAGTCCGTGCTTAACACTGCAAAGGAAAGGAGAAGCTTTGTCATTTAGTCATTTCCTTATCCATCCGTGAAAAACACTGATTGTAGAATGGGAGAAACGGCCAGGCGGACGACACGCTGATGGGAGAAACGGCCAGGCGGACGACACGCTGATGGGAGAAGCGGCCAGGCGGACGACACGCTGATGGGAGAAGCGGCCAGGCGGACGACACGCTGATGGGAGAAGCGGCCAGGCGGACGACACGCTGATGGGAGAAGCGGCCAGGCGGACGACACGCTGATGGGAGAAGCGGCCAGGCGGACGACACGCTGATGGGAGAAGCGGCCAGGCGGACGACACGCTGATGGGAGAAGCGGCCAGGCGGACGACACGCTGATGGGAGAAGCGGCCAGGCGGACGACACGCTGATGGGAGAAGCGGCCAGGCGGACGACACGCTGATGGGAGAAGCGGCCAGGCGGACGACACGCTGATGGGAGAAGCGGCCAGGCGGACGACACGCAGATGGGAGAAACGGCCAGGCGGACGACACGCTGATGGGAGAAACGGCCAGGCGGACGACACGCTGATGGGAGAAACGGCCACGAGGACGGTAGGAATGAACACCTGGATGACACACTGATAGGAGAAATCGACACATGGATGCAAAACACTGATGACACCGGTACCATTTTTTCACATATGTGTTTAAACACAGATAAGTGAATGGGGCCTCAAAAAAGGGTTCAGTCAGATGTATTTTCAATCCGTGTGCACAACAGACCAATGGCAGCCTCAGGGCCATGTGCAAAACACAGCAGCATGAACTATTCTAGTGCACAGAACGGCAGGCAGTTCAAAGCGCCCATCTGCAATGGAGTTCGTGGACGTGACTGGCAAGACCTTTTACAATGTGAGCCTCCCTTAGACCACATTCACACATTCAGTATTTGGTCAGTTTACCTCAGTATTTGTAAGCCAAAACCAGGAGATGGTGATTAATACAGAAGTGGTGAAGTGTTTCTATTATACTTTTCCTCTCTCCTGATTTTGGCTTACACATACTGAGGTAAAAAACTGAACATGGAAGCGCGGCCTCACACACGGCGAAACTGTTGAGAAAAATAACATATGTATATGTGTATATATATATATATATATTCAAGTTTATGATTAATTGAAGGGTTTGTCCACCATTTTATCCACTCTTAATTACCCAATTGCTTTCTGTCCTTAGCCTCCCAGACCAGCGGCGCTCCTCAGCGCTTCACCTTTCCATACCAGCAGATCAATGGGGTTTCTTCCACTCGTACGGACAGTGAAGGCTGCGGCCGATCAGTGACATTACATCAGCAGACCAGCGAGAGGCGCAGTGGGGTCGGTCTGAGAGGCCTTTTTTTTTTCTTTTTTTTTTACATTGTGCAGCACTCTGAGGTAATTAATAAGAGATTAACCAGTAGCTGTCCATCTTGTTTTCCCAGCACACTGCAAGTATACCCTATATATGTGTCTGGCATATGATACCAATATATGGCCTACATTGGTCATTGACTCCTATTAGGAATTGGAGGAAGGAGGATGTTGCATAAAAATACATGCTGTGTGAATACAGCCCTGCTATACTCTCAGTGATCCCTGCAGGTATGTCAGTGAGCTCCAGCAGGAAAAACCAGTCCTGAGGAACAGATTTTTGTCATATGTCTGAACTTTGTCCTTAGTTTATGAGCTTAGTCATAAAGAATGCAGCCCTTGCAGGCAGTCAGCCAGAGACTGCTCTCCTCATCATCCTCCCTGCACATCCTGCTGGTAGTTATCAGCCTGATCACATGACCTGCTGCACTTTATACTACAGACTTGCACAATGGTGGCAGAGCTGCAGATCATGCGACTTTCTGACTGCAGTGAATGTGAACATCCCCCTGCTCCTCAGCACAGCAGCAGAGATGTCTCCTCTGCCAGTAACAGGACACACAAAGAGCAGGCACCCACCAGCATCCAGCACTTCCGTCTTCTCACAGGAGAGGGGGGGACAGAGACGAATCAAGTGACCCTCCCCAGCCAACCAGCTCTGACTGTGGGAATGGCCGAGCCACCAGTAATCCCCACACTTTAAAGTGGCAGAGCCCAAATCCCCATGTGATCCCTCCAATGTCTATGCACAGCAGGTCCTCTCCCCTTTTGGACTGTTTGACATTTTTCATTTTCCTCTGAATCATCCTCTGTCATTTAGGTTATTTTACATAAATAGAATATGGTGGAAAAATATCAAAACTCATTATAGTTGCAAAACATAAAATAATTGCATTGCAGCCGTTCTCCCTTCAGTATTATAATGGATCGGGGCTGATCGCAGCGATATATTATCTCCATTGGGCCACGTTCACACGTTCAGTATTTGGTCAGTATTTTACCTCAGTATTTGGAAGCCAAAATCTGGAATGGGACAATCAGAGGAAAAGTATAATAGAAACACGTCACCACTTCTCCAAATCAAGCGGTGCGCATAGTGCTGGTGCACATAGTGCGCCAGGGCAAAGTTTGGTCACACCCCAATCCACACCCATTTACCACTATCTTTCTCTCCCCGGCAGGAGGAGTTGTCAGAGGGGCGCTGGCAGTGAGTGAAATTCAGCAGACAGCCAAAACTGCAGGGCATAGACCAAAATCCGGGACTGTCCGCTGTATCCAGGACAGTTGGGACTAGAGATGAGCGGGTCGATTCCCGGGTCTCCAGTCCAGCGTCCAGATCAGTGCTACCTGGCGGCTGGACAGGAGGCCGCGAATCTATTACCTTCCGGGGCAGCGCGACGTCATCTGTGAGTCCTGCTCATTTCTCGTTGGGACCTGTAGATTATTTTTTTGTTCCCTCATTCGCAGTCGGAGCCGCCAGAACCTTCCCATCTCTATTGTAGCTTCATTATACGACATCTGGCTTTTTTATGTCTGTAAGGCCGTGTTCACACGTTGCAGAAATACTGTGTTTTTTGTTTTCAGCAGATGTCCGCACCAAACTCCACAATAACAATCATCTCCCCCTTATTTGATGCGTTTCTGGTGCAGATGTGATGCTGCATTTTTAATATGCTTTTTATAGTACAGAAAAGCTTTAATTCTGCACTTAATAAAGTATCTGTGTTTTTTTTAGACTCCACATAGAAGCATCTATAGAAAAAAAAGCAGCAAAACCGCACGGTTCAGCCGCATCCTTGGGTGCACAGTGGGCACTTTTTTTGTTAAAATAGTTTTTATTAAGGATTTTTTACATAAATGGTAAAGAAAAAGATGGGAGACATATTATAAATACACAGTAATATAGAAAAGGGGGAAGACGTATTATAAATACACAGTAATATAGAAAAGGGGGAGACGTATTATAAATACACAGTAATATAGAAAAAGACGGATTATAAATACACAGTAATATAGAAAAAGGGGGGAGACGTATAAATACACAGTAATATAGAAGAAGTGGGAGACATGTTATAAATACACAGTAATATAGAAAAGGGGGGAGACATATAAATACCCAGTAATATAGAAAAGGGGGAAGACGTATTATAAATACACAGTACTATAGAAAAGGGGGGAGACGTATTATAAATACACAGTAATATAGAGAAAGAGGGGAGACATATTATAAATACACAGTAATATAGAGAAAGAGGGGAGACATGTTATAAATACACAGTAATATAGACGCAAACAAGAACAAAATAAAAGCAAAAATGCGAAATTTAAAGGGATGAAAGATATAGGCAAAATAATGGATGGAAAGAGTTAAGGATGAGAAGGGGGAAGGAAAAATATGGTTTATTAAGGAAAATGGGGAAAAACGGAAAAATAAAAAATTTAAAGGGATAGAAGGAAAATGAAAAAGATTGGGGTGTACAGGATAGGTAAGGGAAAGGGGTTACTATACACATAAAATATAACATATATAAAACATTTAAGAGGTAGGAGGAGAAGAAAAGGAACGGGAAAGGTAAAGAAAGAAAAGGGAAAGGAAGGACACCTGTAAAGCAGGTGGAGAGACAAGAATATAGATAAATACTAACTTCTAAATAATGTAAAATACTGTTTGTTGAATTCTAATTGCGGGCACAATTCTCATGAAATCAAATCCACTGTGCTTCCACAATTAAACACAGCAGAATTTTTGTGCAAAAAAAAAAGAAAACACGCAGCATTTACACTACATGTGAACACGGTCTAAATTTTGAAGCAAAGTGGATGTGATTCCATGGAATCTCTGCCTGTGTTCTGAAGACGCTGCTGAACTCTGCAGTTTTGGTGCATTTTTTCACTATAGGCTTCTTCTGAAAAAAACGCATGAAGAAAAAAAAAAACGCAGCATTTTTAAGTGCAAAATCAAAGATTTTCTGTACTATTAAAAAGTGTTAAAAATTCTGCTTCATATCTGCACCAAAATTGCATCAAGTAAGCGGGAAAACATATAAAAGAAACGCAGCAAACACCAATAATCAGAGAAGATTGTTATTGTGTCATATGGTGCGAACACCTGCAGTAAAAAAGCATCAGAAATAACACAGCATTTATGCTGCGTGTGAACACAGCCTCAGCATTACAGTTTAATTACATTTTTTATGGGTTTAATAGAGAAAAAATATCAATCACGCATTGTCATTTACTGATCCCTGTAAATAACCTGATTGCAGTAATGTGTGGGTCATTACGATTACAGGGACACCAAATATGTTCATGTTATTTTCTGATTTGTGATGTTCATTATTTTTTACAAAACGCATTAAAAATGACAATATTTTTTTCATTATCAAGTGTATTTTATTATTATTTTTTAGCAATTTCATAGGCTGAAAAAATCTCTTATTCTCCATGTAGAATAAAAATACATATATTGTACACAGCAGTGTATTTCCATTAGTACATTCAGACTAGTCAGAGCCTGTAGTACAGATCAAGTAGACAGAATTCTCCTAATGACATCACTAGAGTTTGTGGTTCCGTAGTTTAGGTGTGTGTCAATTGTGATTTAGTGTGTGGGTTCAAGACCAGGGACTCACAGAAAAATTAACACATTTTTGTAATTGCTCATATATTTACTACTTTTATAGGACCATAAAAATTATTTTCTTCACTTCAGCATACAGGCACCATAAAAATACATTGTTATACACAATGTATTTCTATGAACTTATATGAGCTGCTTCTGGAGTCATTGCCTGCAATGTAGAGTCAAGATAACCAAATCCTCCCTATAATCATCATTGAGAGCTGTAGCTCAGTGATGAGCTACAACCTCTGGACACTCAAATCCCAGTAGGATGTAACTTCAAATCACTATGAGACCTGATCACAGGAGAAAGAAAAGGTAAGCAAGCAGCCCTGCCCCCCTGAGAAAGAGCTAAAAAAACATCTGAGAGGTGAGTATAAATAGAAGCCGTGAAGGGACAGTCCCGCCAAATACAGGACGTCGGCAGAACAGCTGAGCCATGACGGGACAGTCCCACCGAATACAGGACAGTTGGGAGCTATGCTTCTGCATTTATCACCCACTCCTTATTATGGCTGTCAAATACTGAACATGGTCATAGGCAACATTCACACCTTCAGAGCCCATACACTGTTTTTAAAATGAAAAAATGATTAAATGAAGGGGAAGGAAGGGGTTAAAAAAAATCCTAAAAGATTTACACTCCTGTTCTCCCACAGTTTCCCAGCCACTCTTTCACTTGCTCCCTCTGCACTTTAGAAGCTGACTAGACCTCATGTGATCATGTGCGATGCATGTCAATGATGTGTGGCGCTCCACGCAGGATGGAGCCGGTATATAAGTGAGGGTTCGTGCACACCACCATAAAAATTGTATGAGTGCTATGCGTCGTTTTGACAGATAGCACTCGTCCCCATGTTATTCTATAGGACTGTGCACACGTCCGATTTCTTTCCTAGGACCGGGTCGATTCAAGGAAAAAAATCGCAGCATGCACGAGTTGCCTGCGATTATTGGATCACACTCAGCCATTCATGTGTAAGAAATCGGACCGCACTCAAATTACATCCAGTCTACAAATGGAGATAGAGAAGCTGGAGATTTTTATTATTCTTCACATCCGAGAAAATCAGGTCCAACTCTGATTAGAGTGTAATTAGCATAATCGGGGAAAAAACGATTGTGTGACCCTAGTCTACGGTCAGTATTTGGTCAGTATTTTACATCAGTATTTGCAAGCCAAAACCAGGGGAGCAACAATCAGAGGAAAAGTATTGTTACACGGACGCCGCTAGGTTCAGATAGGGTGAGACGGAATTCATGAATTCTTTGGATTCCTGGGGGAACCGTTACTCAGGGCGACCATAGGCTGCAGCTTCTCTCAGGCACATGATAGATTCAATTGCTGACCAGACACATCTGACAAGAGTCTTTTTCAACAGTTTAACAGTTTCTTGAGCAACTGGCTCCAGTAACAGTACAGTAGTTTCTTAAAAAGGCACAGTATTACAGTCTCTTCAGTAGCATAATTAAGCTTAGATTAGATCTCTTAGCAGCACACTTCTTTGCATACACAACCACAGGCTTTTTCTTCACAAGGACACAATAGTACACAGCATTCTTTATCCTGCATGGAGATGGAGGGAGGAAGAGTTTGATGAAGGAGATGATCCCTGTGACACAATTTCTTCCAGTCCTTATCTTCCTGCCCAATAATACTCTGCACTGTTAGTTCATGGAGTTTATCTGACCTGTGTTTAATTTCTCTCCTGATCTGAATCCTGTTCAGTTGCCTTCTGTCAGATCCAGATAACACACCACCTCTCTCTTCGGCTTTAGCCAGACTACAATAACAAATTCCCCACAATTCCCCTGGAGCTCTGCTAAAACACTCCCTGTCCCTTGTGACTGTGTTAACCCCTCTAGTTGCTGGATGCTTCTGAAGCAACAGAACTACTTCTGCATGTCACACTCTTCCCTTCTTTTTGAATGTCGTCCTCGACATTCGTCTTAATTGGTCAATCTGACCAATTCTGAGACAGTGGTGAAAGTTGAGTAACTTTATATACAAAATGGCATTGTCAAATTGGCATAACATTTATAAACATTTATAACAACCTATTCTACAACCTTTTTTTGTAGTACTCCTGTAAGAAATAAACAATTAACACAATCAGTGTCTCTTCAGCTGGAGCTTTTCGTACATTTCAACCAGCTCTCTCTCTCAGTAGGCCTTAACGGTTGTTTCTACAAAGTCTTTTAAGGAAAATCAAAGCATGAAAACAAGTCTTTCCACCAGGCAACATCTTCCATACAGCCTCTCGGTGGTGAATACCATTCAAGTGGGCTTACCTGGTCCGCAGACAGAGATACCTGTTTCCAGTCGACAGTCCTTGGCACTTGACTCGGTTCACCAAGTGTCTCGTACGTCAGCATCACGGGCCTCCTCACGTCTTGACTCAACATCCTCCTGGTGGGTTGTTCCTCAGATACCATGGGTTCTCTGGTTACAGGAGTTTCTTCCACCACACTCATTTCCCGTGCTTCCTCAGATGCTCCTGGATCTGCCTCTGTAAATTCCTGTACTTCTCCTGAATCTCCTGTTTCCACACAGTCTGGTAATTCCGCTCCTCCTGAGTGTCGATCGGTCTCTTCAGTGATCGGTATTCGATCATCAGATCTGAATTGGACTTCATCTGTACTTCTTGGTACAAACTCTGGAGCCTCGGGACTTAGTTCACTCTCCTGAGGATGGTTCATCCCTCTCCTTGCCGTACAAGAAATACAGCGGTGTGCTCTTCCTCATCGGAACTTTCAAGGTCACTATCCACCACCGGAGCTTCAATCTGTGGTGGTCTCTTAGTCGATTTCGGTCGATGTCGGTCTGCTTCTGGGAAGTCTTGCTGTGGTGAGAGATACAGGGTAGTAATAAATTCCGATGGACTATTCTAGTTTTCTTGCCCCCTCTTTCAGATCAGATTTAATACACTGGACTGTCATCGGCTTTCCACTTTACGAACACATAGACCTCGTCTTCCCAGTACGAACAAAGTTATCCTGGACCACCTTTCTCACGTACGTTCTTGACTAGCACCCGGCTTCCCGGTGCCAACTGTGCCCCATAACATTTTCGATCATAGTACTCCTTACTCTTGCTCTGTCCTTGCGTAACCACTTTGGAAGCTATGTTGTATGCCTCTGCCATCCATTCCTTCCATTTCCGAACATACTCCAGATACGTTCTGTAAGTCTCTGACACCGGAATATTGAACATGATGTCGATTGGCAGTCTTGGCGATCGTCCATACAATAGGAAGAAGAGTGAGTAACCCGTTGCATCGCTCTTTGTACAGTTATAGGCATATACCACTTTTGACAGAGAACTCTTCCAGTCTTTCTTCTCGTCAGCTGTTAAAGTGCGCAACATCGACAATAATGTCCGGTTAAAACGTTCCACTAGTTCATTACCCTCTGTGTGATAGGGCGTTGTGTGGGATCTCTGAATTCTACAGTACTTTCCTAGCTTGGCAAAGAGCTGGTTCTCAAATTCTCTTCACTGGTCGTGGTGCAACCTTGTAGGGAACCCAAACCTCAAAGCAAAATCAGTGAAGATCTTCTCTACCGCTGTTCGACCAGTTTTATTGGTGGTGGCATATGCTTGGCAAATCAAGTAAAATGGTCCATCACCCCCAATATGTATTCGTAACCACCCTTGCACGTCTCGAGATGTAGAAAGTCTATTGAGACCATCTCAAACGGATACATAGTTTGGATGTTGCTCATAGGTGCCCGGGTTGATGTGTTGGGATGTTTATCTTTCAGACACCTACACTCCCTGGTCACGTACCTCTCAATATCTCTCCGCATGTACGGCCAGAAGAAACGTTCACGGATCAAGTTGGTTGTCCTTTCCACTGCCAGGTGTCCCATGTTTTCATGGAGTTCTTTGAAGACCAACTTATGGAATACTCTGGGTAGTACCAACTGCCGGTTTTGTCCTCCTTTACGATACAGGATACTGTCTTCACTGAGGTAGAGCTTCGTCCATTCTTTAACTAAAACAGATACTGCTGGTGACTCATTATCTCTCTCCCGTTTACTTGGAAACCGATTTTGGTCCACATAAAGAAGTATTCTACAAAATATCTGATCTTCCCGTTGTGCGCTACAGATTTTTCCTTTTGGTAGTTGTTGAATGGACAGGGGGTGATCTTGTTCTCTCGTTTTTATTGTGGTTTCCACCGTCAACAAACACCACAATGGTGTGTCTTCCTCTTGATAAGCTTGCACTGCTTGGGTAGTGCTCTCAATTGCTTCCAGACTGACTTCCTCCAAGCATTCTTGCAAGAACTCCTCAGGCTCTAGTGGCATTCTCGACAATCCATCAGCATCCGCATTGCATTTTCCTGGCCTGTACTTGATGCTGAAATTGAAGTCAGCTAGTTCAGCGACCCATCTCTGACCCATTGCATTCAGTTTGGCTGTAGTGAGGACATAGGTCAAAGGGTTGTTGTCAGTGTATACCTCAAACTCTTTGCTGTAGTAGAGATAATCTCTAAATCATTCACAGATAGCCCATTTCAATGCCAGGAACTCCAATTTTCCGGAATGTAAATGGTAATTCTTCTCGGCGTCTGTCAACGTTCTAGAACCGTAACCGATGACTCTCAATTTTCCATCTTGATGCTGATACAGGGCAGCTCCCAGTCCAACTTGAGAAGCATCACAATGAAGAAGGGGGCCTAGGACTGATCCTTGAGGGACCTCGACAATAAGGGGAAGGGGTACTAAAAGAATTAAGTAATGTGATAGACAGACCGCTGTATCTTATATTCAAGCACTCTGTATGGACAGGGACTGTCCCACTAGACTGGCGCCAAGTAAATGTGGTACCAATATTCAAAAAGGGGTCTAAAAGTGACCCTGGGAACTATAGAGTAGTCAGCTTAACGTCTGTTGTGGGTAAATTGTTTGAAGGATTTCTTAGAGATGCTATTGTAGAATATCTTAATGATAATAACTGTCTAACTCGGGGAGAGTCAGTGGATGTTGTATACCTTGACTTCTCCAAAGCGTTTGATACCGTGCCACACAAAAGGTTGGTATATAAAATGAGAATGCTTGGTCTGGGGGATAATGTGTGCAAGTGGGTAAATAGCTGGCTGAGTGATAGAAAGCAGAGGGTGGTTATCAATGGAGTAAGCTCAGGGGGTGTCAGAGTAACTAGCGGGGTGCCTCAAGGGTCTGTCTTGGGCCCTATATTATTTAATATATTTATTAATGATCTAGTGGAAGGGTTGCATAGTAAAATAGCAATATTTGCAGATGATACTAAACTTTGTAAAGTAGTTAATACAGATGAGGATAGGGCACAGCTACAGGAGGATTTAGATAAATTGGGGAGTTGGGCCAAAAAATGGCAAATGGGGTTCAATGCCGATAAATGTAAGGTCATGCACATGGGAAAGAAAAACAGCAGTCACCCATACATATTAAATGGGAAACCGTTGGGGAAATCTGACATGGAGAAGGACCTGGGCGTCTTGGTTAATAGCAAATTAAATTGGAGTGCCCAGTGTCAGGCAGCAGCTGCGAAGGCAAATAGAGTCATGGCATGCATCAGAAGAGGAATAGGGGCATGTGATGAGAACATTGTTCTTCCTCTGTATAAAGCGCTGGTAAGGCCGCACTTAGAATATTGTGCACAGTTCTGGGCTCCGGTGCTCAGCAAAGACATATTGGAGCTAGAGAGGGTACAAAGGAGGGCGACTAAGGTAATAAAGGGAATGGAGGGACTAGAATACCCAGAGAGGTTGTCAAAATTAGGCCTATTTACGTTGGAAAAGAGAAGGCTTAGGGGAGACCTCATAAACATGTATAAATACATCAGGGGGCAGTACAGAGATCTCTCCCATGACCTGTTTATACCAAGGATGGTGACAAAGACGAGGGGGCACACTATGCGTCTGGAGGAAAGGAGGTTCCTGCACCAGCACAGAAGGGGATTCTTTACGGTCAGAGCCGTGAGACTCTGGAACTCTCTGGGAGAGGAAGTGGTGATGTCCAACTCACTTAATGAGTTCAAGAGAGGCCTGGACGCCTTTCTTGAGAACAATAAAATTACATCTTATGCTTAGTGTTAGTTAATTAATCCAGGGATTTAATCTGACTGCCAGATTGGTGTCGGGAAGTGAATTTTTCCTCAATGATGCAAATTGGCCTATACCGCATGTTTTTTTTTTGCCTTCCCCTGGATCAACGCTGCGGAATAGCTGCAGTGCACAAGAAATAGGCTGAACTGGATGGACGCTTGTCTTTTTTCGGCCTTATAAACTATGT
The DNA here is from genome assembly GCF_046119375.1 of Phyllobates terribilis. Taxonomy (NCBI): domain Eukaryota; kingdom Metazoa; phylum Chordata; class Amphibia; order Anura; family Dendrobatidae; genus Phyllobates; species Phyllobates terribilis. The sequence goes on along the minus strand of NW_027362770.1, from coordinate 128,804,381 downwards.
AACTATGTAAAGGGGAGAGGAAGAGGAGCCGGCAAAAGAAACAGTGAAGGAGCGGTCAGAGAGGTAGGAGGAGAACCAGGATAGAACAGTGTCCTTGAGGCCAATGGAGTGGAGCATAATGAGCAGGAGCTGGTGATCCACAGTGTCAAATGCTGCAGAGAGATCTAGGAGAATCAGCAGGGAGTAGTGACCATTAGATTTAGCTGTTAGTAGATAATTAGAGACTTTGGTGAGGGCAGTTTCTGTAGAATGTAAAGAGCGGAAACAAGATTGTAAAGGGTCAAGAAGAGAATTATCTAAGAGATAGCGGATTAGATGGGCGTGGACCAGGTGTTCCAGATTAGAGATAAAGGAAAGATTGGAAACAGGTCTGTAGTTAGCAGAACAGTTGTGGTCGAGGGATGTTTTTTTTAAGTAATGGATGTATGCTGGCGTGTTTAAAAGAGGGAAAGATACCAGATGAGAGGGAGAGGTTGAATATTTTAGTTAGGTGAGTGGTGACAGCTGGAGAAAGGGACTTAAGGAGATGTGAGGGAATAGGGTCACTGGTGCAGGTGGTAGGGCGAGAGGAAGCAAGGACCCTGGTCACTTCTTCTTCCATGACTGGTTCGAAGCCAGAAAGCGAGCAAGATGCACTGTGGGAGGGAGGAGCATGAATAACATTTGGGGATTGGGAGAAAATTTCCTGTCAGATATGGTCAATTTTTTCTTTGAAATAATTGGCTAGATCGTTAGCGCTGAGGTCGGTGGTCGGGGCCTCTTCTGTTTGATTAAGGAGAGAGTGAAAAGTGTCGAAGAGGCGTTTAGGATTATTGGACAGTGAGATGATGAGGTTTTTAAAGTAGGTTTGTTTGGAGAGGTAAAGGGCAGAGTTATAGATTTTAAGCATAAATTTATAATGGAGGAAATCTTCGGCCAGATTAGATTTTCTCCACAGCCGTTTGACACACCTAGAGCACCGATGGAGAAAACGTGTTTGAAGCGTGTGCCAGGATTGTCGCCGTCTTTGCCAAGTTGTTCTCTGTGTAGGAGGTGCGGCTTCATCCAGGGCGTATTGTAATGTTTCGTTATAATGCTTCAGTGCAGAGTCAGGACATGAGATGGAGGAGATTGGGGCCAATGATGATTGCAACGGTTTCATGGGTGTTAATGGCGCCTATATATCTATAGGTGTGAAAAATGGGGATGTCTTGAGCAGGCAGACAGTTCTTGACAGAGAAAGAAAGAAGATTGTGGTCAGAGAGAGGAAGAGGAGAGTTAGTAAAGTCATGTATTGAACAGAGCTGGGCGAAGATCAGGTCAAGAGTATTTCCATCTTCATGTGTAGGTGAATTAGTAAGCTGTGAAAGGCCGAAGGAGGAAGTGACGCGCCCCCTGGGCCAGTGTTGTTGGGGATACCCGGAGCCGGATCAGATGGGGGTTGTAGTCTCCGAGTGGCTGTGACCCGGTCCGTGCCCAGGGTGTCAAGCTCAGTGTGTGGCAGTCCTTACTGATGTTACTAAAGTTCTTTATGTCGACTACGCCACCCGTTGAATTGCGGTCACTTCGGCCGCCGCTGCAGCAGGGTCCGCTGAGGCTGATGGTGTTGGTGCAGCTTAGGTAGTATAACCCCCAAAGGGAGGGGTATAGCCTCAGGGGGTCAGGTGCAGAGGATGGTGGTTGTGGAGGTGCAGGGAGGATGGTAATCAGAGACAGAGTCGGGTTGTGCAGTTCAGGGTTTTTACTTACTGCAGATGTTCCGGTCACTCCGGCCTTGAGTGACCACCCGAGCCGTGCTGCGTCCACCAGGTCCTGGACTCGGCCAACCCCCAAGTAGTTCTGGAGCGTGGTTCTGAGCTCCCGTTCTGTCCTGTCCTCGTCTCTGGCCTTCCCCACCAGGGATCCACCTAAGTCCGGCTCCCTCGGGCCTCTTGTTGGTGAACCCTTGTCTCTGGGTTCCCTGACCCTACGCGTGGTCTGCCTTCCGGGTGGATATGGTGGGTGGCCGTGGCAGATGCTGCCCACGGCCTCCGGTCTCTGGCTGAGGTATGCTGTAGCCCCCACCAGTTTGGGATCCGGTACCCTGTTGCCAACTCTTCACCCTGTGGTTGTATTTGGGCTCTCAGAGTTCCTTCTTTCTCCCCCTCTGGGTCTTTCATTCTCTCCTCTCTCACTCTGGGCCTGGGGCTGCTCTGCTCCTCTGCTTTCTTCCACTGCTCTGCAAAGTCTTCACTACAACAGGCTGACTGGTTGCTGTCTGCCTGTCTGACTGACCCTGATCTAAGATGGTTCCCACCTTATATACTCCCTCTATGTGTGAGCTCAGGTGACCAGCACCCAATGAGCTCCTAGCTTTACCCAGACTGCTCCCCCTATCTGCCCCTACACTACTGGGATGGTCCACCCCCCTCCCACTCCAGCCAAGGACAGACTCGGTCGTACCTGCACATTTCTAAGTGGGAGTACCGTTGGTCTGCCCTCCGGAAATGGGATGTGTGTAGTGCATGCAGCCTTCTGAGCTCAGTTCCACACTCCATCCTTACCCGGGAGTGGAATACCACACCTCTGGGTTGAGGTGCAATACCCCTGTAGCAGCCGAATCCTCAGGGTGCTACAGAAGTTAGCGACAAAAGATGAGCTGCAGATGGGGAGAGGCGATCGCCAATTGGGATGTTAAAGTCCCCCATGATGAGAGTGGGGATGTCACAGGATAGAAAGTTTGGAAACCAAGTGGCAAAGTGATTCAGAAACTGACGGGAGGGGAACGGTGGGCTATACAAAACCGCAACTGGTCTATGAGACTATGAGGATCTAGTCTGAGGACCAGGACCATGGATGGATCAATGGCTTATGGAGATTAGCTGCCGTCTGGGCTGGATAAATGTGCTACAGTTGTGGGACTTGTCATCTGGATTTGATAAACTTTCTTAAAGGACTGTTGCTACTGGATACCTTTGCTTCTATTGTTTTATCTGTCATATGGAGGATCGTGGACTGTGACTACAGACTACACTGGCTGGAGATGAAAAATCTGTGGGACAACCAAAAGTTGGCGGACAGTGAGTATCGCCTGGCACAAAGGCAGTGGAACTATGGCCACAGGGAGGGGATCTTGTGGACTGAGACAATTGTATTTTGGACATTTACCTGGAATTGCTGCATTACCATGGAGTTAAGGAATACAATATTGTTGCATCATTAATCTGCCTATGATTATTAAAACCCATCATTTCAGATCTTCAGTGGCAAAAAATGTCAACCTTGGTCTCAGACCATAACATGTTTTCTCACATGATTTTGGCAGACTTGGTGTAGGTTTTGACAAAACATAGCAGGCCTTTTTTGTTGTTGTTGTTGTAAGAAAAGGCTACTGTCTTGCCACCCTACCCTAAAGGCCATACATATTAAGGACATGAGAGATTTTTGTCACATGCACGACACAACCAGTACTGGCCAGAAATTCATGCAGTGCCTCCTAATGTTGTTGTACGCCTCTTACCCACCTCCCAGACCAATTTGCTTCTTCTTTCTTCATCAATTTTTTGAGGGACATCCAGCTCTAGGTAATGTCACTGTTGTTCACAATTTAAAGGGAAGGTGCCGCGATTTTTAATTTTGTATTAATAATTATTGATTATATAATCACTTATTTTTAATACAAAAATAATAGGTACCACTTTAATAGTTTTTTATTTATTAATATTTACTTCAGCCACTGAGGGCTGCCATTAGCATTTGGGGGTGTGTGACACCTCAAATATAGCTGCCCTTGAGCATAAGAGGCTGTGGTTGCCCTCCGACCGCACCTATTCTATTGAGACTGCCTTAGCTGTGACCTGGGCACGTTCCTTGGGCTGTCCAGGTTACAGCTGTGGGAGGAGATTACGGTCATCTTTGTGAAGCCCACAGTGTAAGCTACGGGTTCTACTTTCTCTCTATCATAGCACACACTGCTCAGTGCATGCAATGACAGGCGCTACCAGGAAGAGGAGGTCCAGGGTGAGTTGAGTATCGACGGGGAGAAGTGATCGCAGCCTGTCATCAGTATTACAGTACAGGCTGTGATCACAGCTCACCACCGACCTGTTCAGAGCACAGCAGGGAAATCATCAATCTGCTGTCCTCTGAACACACAGAATAGGACTCTGCGCTGCGTGGGAGGTGAGTAGAAACGTTTATTATTTTTTTTTCTATGCATTGAGGGACATACACCAGGATGAGGGACAAAAACCTGGATGGGGACCATGATGGAGTGACATACTGTATACAAGGATGGGGGGACGTATACCAGGATGGGGGGACGTATACCAGGATGGGGGACATATACCAGAATGTACTATATGGGGAAAATTATACTTTGGGGTACTATATGAGGCCATTACATAGTGGAGCAGTATGTGGGGCACATTATATTGTGGGGCACTATATGGTGCACATTATACTGTAGGGCACTATATGGGGCCATTATACTGTGGGGCGCTATATGGGGCCATTATACTGTGGGGCACTATATGGGGCCATTATACTGTGGGGTACTATATAGGGCCATTATACTGTGGGGCACGATATGGTGCCATTATACTATGGGAAACTATATGAGGCCATTATACTGTGGAGCACATTATACTGTGGGTCACTATATGAGGCAATAATACTGTGCGACACTATATGGGGCTATTATACTGTGGAGGTATTATATGAGGCCATTATACTGTGGGGAACATTATACTGTGGAGCACTATATGAGGCATATTATACTGTATGGAGCACTATGTGGGGCCACTATACAGAGGGCAGCGTGACTCAGGATAAGTGGTGTAGTTCAGAGTCCCCGGGGCTCACAGAGTGCACTTCTATGGGAGAAGTGTTGTAATGTGGACCCTGCTCCATCCAATTCTATGGGAGCAGTGGTGTAATGTGTGCACCCACTTTCTCTACTTCTATTGGAGCAGTGGTGTAATGCATGACCCTGCTCTTTCCACTTCTATGGGAGCAGTGGTGTAATGTATAAGACTTCTATGGGAGCAGTAGTGTAATGTGTGACCCCGCTCCGTCCACTTCTATGAGGGCAGTGGTGTAATGTTTGACCCCGCTCCCTCTATTTCTATGGGAATAGTAATGAAGTGGACGGATCAGAGGTCACACATTACACTACTGCACCCACAGAAGTAGACGGTGCGGGGTTACATCTTACATACATTAGATACTGCGTATCTAATCCCATCCTGTGTGATAAACTTCGCTGAAACCTGTATCTAATCTCAGAGTGTGTTACTCTCAGCGTATCTAATCGCGCACGTGATACACTTCACGTATCTAACACCAGCTTATGATACAGTGAGCATCACCAACTAACAGATTCGGTGATGCTGGCCGTCCTCTGTGACACTGTCTACTTCCCAGTATCACTGGAAGTCACCAACAAAATAGCTCCACACTGTGATACTAAGTTCATGCTTTCTTATCCTGTTGCAAACACCCAGAAGGGGAGGAGAGGGGTGACATCACACACAGGTGAGCAGAATCAGTCCACATTTACTGCAGTGGTAATGTGAGCTAGTTATACACTAGGTTTTCATGGCAAATTTCAGTAGCTGCTACCCCTAGTGTTTAAAAGTGGAAATACCAAACCTTTTTAAATTATTTTTCATATTTTACTTCATTAAAAACAAATTGTAATATTTTTTTTATGAAAACATTAATACTTTAAATTTTCTTCAATTGTTGAAAAAAAAACACTTTTTTTATGGCACCTTACCTTTAAGCCACTTTTTGATGATTGTCCTTAAAAATGATTTCAGGGACCTAGGTAGGAAGCTTAGGGCAAGGACCTCCAAGGTAGTTTTCTCAGAAATACTACCAATCCCGCGAGCCACACAGGAGCGCCAACGGGAAGTTAGGGAGGTGAATAAGTGGCTAAAGAGTTGGTGCAAGGCAGAAGGGTTTGGGTTCATGGAGAACTGGGCCGACTTCGCGGTCGGCTACAGGCTCTACCATAGGGACGGGCTGCACCTCAATGGGGAGGGTGCAGCGGTGCTGGGGAAGAAGATGGCTAATAGGTTGGAGGAGTTTTTAAACTAGAGACGGGGGGGGGAAACCAAGGAAATAGGTGGGATGTGAGGCAAGCAAGGGGGAAGGGGAGAAGTGAATATAATGAGGGTGGAGAGGGGGGTGGGGATAGTACAGTTAGATCGTTAGAGAAGAATAGGATGCTAAATAACCCCAAAGTTTTATCTTGCATGCTGACCAACGCAAGAAGCCTGACCAATAAGGCGGATGAGCTGCAGGCGCTTATATCGGAGGAGAGGTATGACATCGTAGGTATAACAGAGACTTGGCTAGACGATAGCTACGACTGGGCGGTAAATTTATTAGATTATAGTTTATTTAGAAGGGACCGGAAACAGGGGAAAGGCGGAGGAGTCTGCTTATA